>NW_008360316.1:4302680-4311957 GCF_000622305.1 Nannospalax galili | reverse complement strand
TGCTGCCGAAGTGAGCACTAAACCATTAGCTTAACTGTTTTGTTTCTTTTGACCACCTGAGAGAAAATATTTTATGTATTCCTAAGAGTTTAATCCATACTGTGATTCATGTAGCTCTTTTCTTAATTAAATATTCCAAAAACACCTTTTCTGGGTATACAATTATAACTTTAAAAGAAAGCAGATTTTTAGCTGTCTGCCATAGATTTTCAATTTTACTAAAACATAATTTACCTATGAGAGGATACACAAAGCCTTCCTGTCACTCCCTCAAGGGAACTGAGTTTCTAGCCCCTGACTCTCCTGGGGTAGCTTCAGAGGAGTTCTGTTTATGAACCATCTCCACATCCCTTTCTTCTTTTGCTATTTTAAAATTTGCACATGTATCTATTACTGTATTATATACATGTCTCACCTTTCACCCAGAGGCCGAAAAGGTGTTGGTATAAAATTTTATTTTAAATTATTTTCTGCAACATTTCCAGTACTGAAATACTTTAAATGTGCTTTAATATTGATAACTCCTAGTCTAGGAAACCAGATCAGTAGGTAGGCATCTGCCTTGCAAGCAAGAGGACCTAAGATCATGCCCAAGGATCCATGTAAGAAAAAGCCCAGCATGGCATTGCAGTCTTTTGATCCTGGTGTAGGGGGAGATGGAAGTAGGCAGACCTCTTCAAAAAAAAAAAAGGTAGACAGCACCGGAGGTCATCTGGGGCCTCACGCCTCTATACTCAAATGCCCCCAAAAATTAATAGCTCTCAAAAAGCTTGTCAGTGGTCACAGGACTCTTACTTTTCTCTAAGAGCAATTACTCCTTGCAATTCTTAGCTGCAGTTTAACCCAGGCTGAGTGTTAAGGAATGCCTTTTGAATGCTGGGATGCAAAGTGATTTGTAAAGATAACTGGGAGGAACAACCTGCCTTCTCCATTAGTGACAAAAAAAAATCAAGGGTGTTGGGGACCCCAGGTGAAGGCTACCTGCTAACTTCCCAAGCCTCAGGAGATGACATCTTAGTCCCCCCAGAGATATTTTTACAATAAAGTGCTGAGGAAGGGCCCAAATAACTGGACCACCCTAAGATGGAGACCTTCCTGAGGGAGGAGAGGAGGCAGGAGCAACTCAGCAAGGCTGGAGCCCCCTGGGAGAGACAGATGGAGCAGTGTGTAGAGTGGACACCGTGGTCAAAACAGTGAAAAGACTCCCCTGAGCGGGGCTGTGGTAGCTGTCGAGAACAGACTCCGAGAAGCAAGGGAGGAAGCAAGTATTAATAATACCTACCAAGCTAAGAAGACTGTTTTCAGCTAATGTAATAAATGCATGCACTTTGATGAACAGGCTTTCAGCCTCTCTCTCTCAAGAACTGATTATTGAGATTAATTCATTTAATTAATGCAATTTAATGAATTTAACTTAAATAAATTTCATTTGGTTGATTTAATGACTAGTTTTACTCTAGGAACAATATAATGTTATATGGTTGGCCCTCCATATCTGTGGATTCCACACCTGTAGATTCCACTAGTTAGTGAGTTGAAAATATTCTAAAAACGTTTCTGCACTGAACATGAACAGACTTTTTCTTCTTGTCATTATTTCTTAAGTAATACTATATTTCACACAGTTTTTATATCAGATTAGGCATTACAAGTCATGTAGAGGGTGTTACTTATAAGAACTATGTTGGTTGGTCCTGTGAGATGTTAGCTTACAGAAAAGACTTGAGCATCGGGAATTTTGGAACCCCAAAGACAGAATGTGCCCTGGAGCGGGTCTCCAAGGATACTAAGGGGTAACCCTCCTTTTCCTTGTGATATCAATGGGAAATATCATTCGATTCATTCTTTTCCCTAAACCCAGTCTTTGTTTCCTTTCCTATTGCTGTGATAAAACACCTTGAGAAACGCAGGAGAGAAAGGCTTTGTTTGACTCACAGTTCCAAGCTATAGTCCATCGGTTTTGGGAAGTCAAGGCAGAAGCAGCTAGCCACCCTCAAGAGCAGAGAGCAATGAATTCATGCCTGCCAGTGCTCATTCCCTCCCCCTCCCCCTCCTCCCTCCTCCCTCCTGCCCCCTCTCTCCCTCCTACTCTTTTGGTCTAGGGTGCAGCCCACATTCAGGGTGGGTTTTCTCACCTCTATTAACCCAATTAGGAAAATCCCTCACAGACCAGCCCACAGGCAACCAATCTACACAATTCCTCCTTGCCGTCTCCTTCCCAGACTGTCACACTGAAGGTTAAAACTGACCATCACACTCCGGAAAAGCACACATTGGGAAGCAACTAATAAGATTTTGCATCATACTATGCAACTTTAAGTGGTCATCAATGTTTACTATTGTTTTAAGCTCCAAGGGTGCAAATAAAGACCTGAAAGTAAACCAGGGGCTGTTCTTACCACTCTAACACGATTAGGTTCTGTAACTGGGCTTTTCACATACCCACCTCATTTGATCATCCCAAGATTGGTGTAAACCAGTATCTATTGATGCCTTTCACAGATGGGCACATTTCATATTTACTGTGAGGAAGATTTGATGTTGAGTCCTGGCCCTAACACCTAACTTTTCCCCACTGTTTCATGGACCAGATGAAGGTCTAATAATTCTAAGAGATAACAAAGCATAGCTTGAAATCCTGAATTCATTTCACGTTCCAAATCTCAAGAAAAGTGCCCTCTTCCCAACCTAGCCTAGAACTTTTTGTGCTTTCCCCTAAGTCCTGTCAATTTAAAAATTATACAGGAGTTAATGGCAAGAACAATTCTGCTGGAATAGAGGGTGTCTAAAATTTACATTTTTCCTTTCCTGTAAACTCAGTCAATCATTTTAAACTGTGCACAAATACACAATTTTTTTCTCAGTTGGAAGTTAATTGGTGGAAATAATTTGAGTGTGATTGCATGCAGACAGCTCCACGGCTTATTTCTGTCAACAGTGAGGTGAATCCAAACTACCTGCTTCACAAACGGCAGGGAACGTGGGAAGGGTAGAATACAGGCTGCTCAAGATAGAGCATGGCCTCTTCCTGGGCAGGGCCTTGCTTTTCAAGGGCTCATGGTAGAGCATGACACTCTAAGGGTTAAAGAGAGTCCACACTCCGAGCAGGGAGGGCAGCCACCCAAGTTTCACATCTTTGTTCCAACTCCCAGATGGCAATCCTGCCTCCATCCCATTGAAGCACAACTATTTTTGAGTTCACTATCCCTCAGCACAGATGTTCAAAGCCATAATAATGTGTTTCTTTTATGGTGTCTTTTTTGTTTCTTGGTGTAGAAGTTTAAAAGCCTCATTGTTTCATCAGGCAAATAAACACTCTAAGACCTTATAGGTCAGTGGGATAATAAAAAGAACAAAAACATCCCTGAAAGCAGGAAAAATTCTTCTGACTTTATTGTATTTGCAGAGAAATGCTGCAGACCATCCGCTGCTCTTTTGTGGCTTATCAGTTTTTCAGTGTTAATTACAGGATTTATGGTAATTAAAGTACCAAACAGTTAGAATCTGTCAAACCCTAAAGAGGAATATAAAGTCAGGCACCTGCTTCTGTGGAACAGACTTTTCTGAAGGCGCCGGCAGCTCCTTCAGTCAATCTAGAATCCTGACCTGGGGCCCAGGGCCTGTCACTCACCTCCCTGCCCTGCCAGCTGTTCCCTTGCAGTGGTTTAGTTTTTCCTGTCTTCCTATCCTTCTTCTCCCAAGACATGTACGATAATATTTGACCTGTTTACCACTGGTGGGAAGTAGATCGCTAGTCCAAATGATCTCTAAGCAAGATAGAGGACTGTGGAAACTAACTTTCTCCAATTTAAAAAAAATGACTTAGTAGGTAGACTTTTTATTCTTTAGAAAGATGTATTATTTTTCATGTCGTTATTAATCTTTGAGAATTCCATGTGTATTTTGATCATATTCCTCCCCAATACCTCCCCCCTTAAATCCTCTCAGGCCCACCTCCACCTCTCTCTCTACCACACCCCTCCAACTTCATTTTTTTTTTTTTTTTTTTTTTTTATAACCCATTGACTGCAATTTGTGCTTTCCATTACTTCTGGGTGTGGGGCCATTCGCTGGAGTGTAGTCGACCTACCAGGCGCCACCCTTAATGAAGCTCCCCCCAAGCTTCATTCTTACAGTAGCAGGGCTCCTGCCTCAGATTTCTCCTGTGGTCTTTAGTCCACATCTCATGGTTAAACTTCAGGATCTCATGGTTCTCTTACTGTCCGCCAAGCCTTGGGATGCCACCAGCATCACCCAACCCGTCAACAGTCCTGACCTCTGGTCATCATGCCTGCCTCTCCCTGCCCCTGGCTGCTGGTTCCCTCTAGCTTTATCACAGCATCACCTTAGTTTTTCTGGGAGTGCACTGGCTGATACACACATCCTAAAAAGCAGAGAGCACAGTTTTGAGAAGAAATCAGAGCCCAACAGCTCAATCTCCTTGTGAGTACAATTAGTGTTCATTGTCTGAATAGAAACAGGCATGTTTTATATTAATAAATTCAAAGTCATGTTGAAAGAAAATTTTAGAACTCTTTACTCACTGCTGACAATAGAGCTAACAGTGATTCTCTAGCCACAGTCTATCCTGGGTTCTTTCTCTCCCCCCCTTCCAAGGAGCCATGATCCAGCCTCTGGTACCTCTCAGTACTGTTCAGAGTAAACCACTAAAGATCATGGTTCTGGGCTTACAGAGATGGCTGAGTGGTTAAGAGCACTGGCTGCTCTTACAGATGACACAGGTTCAGTACCCAGCACCCACATGGCAGCTAACAACTATCCCTAACTCCAGTTCCAGCGGATCCAACCCTGTCATCTGGCTTCCTGGGGCATTGCACACATGGGTATACTTACCTACACACAGGCAAAACACTCATACACATAAAATAAAAACAAAATTTTAAAAATTATTTTAAGTCATGATCCTCAGAAGCCATGCTTTCTGCCTGTTTCCCAAGTGGCTTCTGAGTCAGTAAGGTTTAGTATGAATCAAACAGGCTTCTGTAGCCAATTTGGCTAGAAGGGTCTGTGTGCCCTGGTCAGGCCAGATGGCACCATGTGCTTGAGAGAGGAGAAGATAAAGCAAGAACCAAGGCAGTGTCGGGAGGGAAGAGGAGGAGGAGAGTGCACGAAGGTTTGGAGTACAATTCCCAAAGTAGTATACTCCGCTGAATTTGAAATATGCCAAAATCTTAATTTTTCTACCAATTGAAATGCTAAGTACTTCTTATTGCAGTTAAAATGAATGAAGATACTTTTTATTCTGCATCTGCTTGGAGGAAAAAAAGTAGGACAGCACTGGCAGGAGCATGGTACACTGTGCCAAAGCCATTGCCTTCCATCAGCTGACTTCATGCTTTGAGATGGTGTTTGCAAATACACTTGCGTGCTGATGAGCAGAGCGGTGAGGTGTTGCTTTCTCAGAAAGGCAGGAGTTTGGCTGCCTGAGAGACTGTTAAAACCTGCCATGGGAGGCCAGTTATGTAGTTGGAGGAGGTCTGCATGGAAAATAACAGTCTCTATCAGAACCAAGCCTCTGCCCATACACACCAAGCAGAGACTTGGTGACTTCTGACTTATTTTTGAAAATCAGTTTTAGTAACCCAAAAAATCAGTAATCCAAGTAAGAAAGCACAGCTAGCTTATTGATGAGGGTAATTAGAAACTCCCACATTTCTATTAGCTCTACACTGCCAGCTTATGAACAAATAAATGTATTGTTGCAGACAGCTGGTGGAGGGTCTGTTTGTTCTGTTTAGATAGAGACTGAACAGGACAGAAGCAGCACCCTAACTGTTGGCAGCCTGGAGCTCTTCCACCAGAAGCTAATGGACTGGGCTTTCAAACCCAGTAGTATATGGTACTAGGCCCTGAGAACTAGAGCCTTATGGCTCCAAGGTTTAAAAGTCAATAATTAGAACTCTAGGTACTCAGGTCAGAGTGAGCACCAAGCTTTTGAAACCAGAGGCTTCCAGCTATATGCCCTGAGACCACAGACTTATTGCTCCAAACTTTCAAAACCAGAGAGTAATGGCTTATTACTCTGGGATTTGAGCCTCAGTGGCCAGCACCCAGCTAGTGTTATAGAGCTACCGAGCTTCAGGTGTCAGGACTCTAGGGTTTGTAACCATGGTGGCTCTCTGCAACTCCTAGTGACCAAGTCTTGCACTGTCACCATCTCATTAGTCCCTCTGCCTTCCACAGTCTCCATTCTCCAGGGTTTTCTGCTCTGGCATCTCCTAGAGCTCTTCTGTTGCTGAAGAGTACTCGCTGCTGCTGCCCTTGTCTGACTGAAGCCACAGGCTTTGTCTGCTTGTGACATTAGCTCATCCCACTCTACTCATGATGAATACCACAACAACCACTTCTCTTGGGACAGAATTGTGTTGGAATTTAATGTTGCAACACCAATGTATAGTAATATACAGAGGAAAAGCCTTTGAGACAGACCTGAGGGTCTGAGAATCAAACTGCTTGTGTAGCTGGAAAAGAGGCCTGGTTTGTGCATAACATCTCACTCCACCAATCATGAGCCTCAGATGTGATCAGGTCAGCTTTTTGCTGAGTTATCATGGAAAAGCCTCTGCCCTGGACTGAGCAGGATTAGCTGAGAGATGAATGGATGAATGGTGTCATTGAAAGGTCACTGAGGTTTATAGTGAAGTCTCTCTCTCTGGAGCTGGTACAGGCTGTCTGGGGCAGTTCTGACTGGAACAAGGCCCCCTGAGCAGGAGTCATGGCTTCAGCACCAATCAGGGTTGCAATAGTTTCTGCAGCTGGAGTAGAGTTTCTTCAGAACACTCATGAAGTGTTCAAAGCAACTGTACTCCATCATGATAATCTGTCTAGTCATCAAAGGTCAAAGAAGTGGCTGCTTCATTGACAACTCCCTACTCAAGGCCTCTGGGCACCAGGGAAGGTCTGATAGCTATCTATCAAATGACTGAGCGACTTGGCCATAACAGCGTCAGTTACTTAAAAAGGAAAGCATCAAAGGGAGCTACAGTGAAGACCTATCATGTAGTGAGCCCTCTCCAGAGAACTGGCAGTGCATAACCCCTAGCCAAATATCCTTAGGGAGAGTGAAGTCCCTCTGCGCTTACTGTCACCAACTTCCTTGGCTACTGAAATGTACCCAGCCTTGATTGACAGCTTAATTCCGTCCAGGTAAAATCAACGTAAAAGGTAAAATCAAGGAGAAAGAGAAGATGGTGGTAAAATATTGCCAACAGTGGATACAACTTTCATGTATTAGTTGATCTTTGGCTTTAAAATGCTACTCTGGACCAGACAACCCTCCAGTCTTTTTCTCCTTATATTTCTTTCTCACCCTCTACAAGAGCTCTTCTCTCCATGTTAATAACCTAGAATGTCAAAGATATTTGTCTGTGTGTCATCAGTCCTCACTTATGAATGAATTAAGTGAAATTACCTTGTCTGCAAAGAAAACCACACACTCCTGTAGCCTCTCTTTACTCCCATGCTTTTCAGGAAGTGGGAGACATTTGAGTAGTGACACTAGAACTGGACAGACACTTGTGTGAGAAGATGCAGATTTCTTCCCCGCCTTCCTCCCAGGTTCCTTTCTGTCAGTCCCTTTTCCTTTCATACCCATTTTGCATGTGACTTAAATAATGCTATTTTTGCTTAATGCTTATAGTTCTATTTATTTGTAGTTAATAAGTCCAAATTGATAAAAGACAAAAACTCTAACAACTCTAAATAGAGCTAGCCTGCTTGTTTACAACTTCTGTCTTACTTGAGCACTGGCTGAACATTTGTCAGCTGTGATCAGCTGAGACTCAGCACTTGTTACAAAAGTAGGTTACAGTCTTTTGATACATCATTAGGTTGCAGTTTGCTGTTACAGAGAAACCATTAAGCCAAAAACTTAACAAGTCATGGTCTTAATGCAACTAGGAAAGGAAAAACTATTTTAGTTCATCCTGTCTAAATACCTACCTTGTTATTAAGTATATCTTTATACTTTTGGAAAAGATGCAGTTATAACACTCTCAGATTGTCTCAATTCACACCAAAATCTCTAAAGATGTATCTCAAGAAAAGTAAGTGAATTAACTCACTATCTCATTTCTGTAGCAAAGTATCTGGCAAAAGTAACTTTAAAGGAGAAAGGGTTCCTTTCGGCTCCTGGTTTGAAGGTACATTGTAGTGGGGAACACAGTTGCAGGAGCTTGAGATGCTGGTCACATTGTGGCTACAATCAGGAAATAGACAGGAATGGACTAGTGCTCAGATCCCTCTCTGTTTTTCATTAAGTCCAGGACCCCAGCCTACAGAATGGTGCGGCTCCCATTCAGGGTCAGTCTTCCCACCTCAGTTAAACCTCTGGAACCACCCTCATAGATGTACCAGAGCTCAGCTCCCATCCCAGGTGATTCTAAAGCCTATCAAGTTGACAGTGAAGATTTAGTATCACAGGGGCTGGAGAGATGGCTCAGCGGTTACGAGCACTGGCTGCTCTTACAGAGCACCTGGGTTGAATTCCCAGCACCTGCATGGCAGCTATCAACCATCTGTAACTCCAGTTCCAAGGGCTCCAATGCCTTCCTCTGATTTCTGAGGGCATTGCATGATATGGGTGCACTTAACACATGCAGGCAATACACTCATACACAATAAAATAAAATTAAAATAAAATAAAATAAAAAGATAAAATAAAAAAATATACTTAAAAAAAGAGCATGGGCTCTTAAGGACCCAAGTTCAATTCCCAGCACCCACATGGTGGCTAACAACCATTCATAACTTCAGTTCCAGGGGATCTGATACCCTCTTCAGACCTCTGTGGGCATTGTATGACACAGGTGCACTTATATGCATGCAGTCAATATACTCATGCACATAAATTAAAATAATAAATAAAATATTTTTTAAGAAAGAGTAACAGTAAGATTCTGTAGCTTGTCCCCTTGAATGAGGTTAACCACCAGGATTCCTCTATAGATTTGGCAGGGTGGGCCTCACCCAAGCATTGTCTGAGCTAGTTCTATAACTGACAAGCAAGTTCAAATGATCTGCTTGCCCATCAAAGTTCTATTTCTAAAGGACTTTGTTAGTAATGGCATTATTGTTTTGATTCAGATAGTCCTTAGAGATTATTTTGTAAATTATTATAAATCATTGCTTAATGTAACTGAATAAGAGAGCACTTTGGTAAAGGTCTTTGTGATTCTTAGATAAAAGTAGCCATTCATGGTGGAACTAACCTTCTTGGATGTTTAACAGACATACCTTGAGATCTATACTAATTGGG
>NW_008360316.1:4275957-4301689 GCF_000622305.1 Nannospalax galili | reverse complement strand
TGTAAAAGATTGTACAAGTGTAATAATTCATCTGTAAACCTAAAAATGTACAGCCAATTTTGAAAGAAATGTACCCTAGCTCAGAAAAATGTTATTGAATAGGTTAATGCTGTTGTAATGAAAAGCTTCTTTTAATTAAAAAAAATAAATAAAAAAGAAAAAAAAAGTAGCCATTCATTTTATGGAAGTCTTTTATAGATAATGAGTCTCAACTTTCAGAGAAAACTATCTTATTTTGTTTCTACCATTGCTTTTCCTTCTTAATTGCTCAGGGCTTTAGGGCTGTGAGGACACAAGCAAGGACAATCTCTTCCGAGTGGCCTATTCCACCAGTTCAAGAATGCCACATGGCTCTGGTTCATATAATCACACTCTCCATATGAGTTGTGTTCACTGTATAGGCAGTTTTGGTTGAGTTCAGGGGTGTCCAGACTCTAGCACAATAGTAATTACAATGTCCAAATAGTAATAGGAAAATGTGTGATCATCACTGATGGAAATGTACTGTGTGTTGGGTACCATGCTAACCTTCATGTGAAAAAAAATTCCTATTAGCTAGGCAGTGATACTTTCTGGTTTTACTGATAAGGAAAATGAGTCATGAAGTTATCATTTGCCAGTGGTAACATAGCCAGAATTCGGCAAAGTCAGGATTTGAACCCAGACTATTGTTTGTAAAGTCCTTAACCATTAGAATGTCCAGCACTTTCCAGTAAAATCTAAAGGCAGACAAAGAGGGGAGGTAACGGCATAAAGGCCGCCTGATAGGAGGGAGGTTTCCAGATAAATCCTTTTTATTATTTTGGCCAACTTATTATATATATATTATATATATATATATATGAGGTACAATGAGATGTTTTGACTTGTGTCTACTTTGGGTTGTCTAAACCTTTTGGAAAATTTCCTCTATATTTCCTCAGAAGCAAAGTTCCTAGCTTGATTGACAAGCAGTACTTGCAATTTCACAGAATCTGCCCCTCAAGATCTGCCCCTCAAGAGCCCCAGCAAAATGTCACAGCAGCCTTTGGAGTACACACGTTTGCTAGTTTTCTTCTTTAGTAAAGCCGGGTACAGCTTGAAGATGAGTTTATACACATAGGAGATGTTTGCTTCATCAAATGTGCCCTTTCGGCCTGTTGCTTTGTACAATAATTTACCTGAAAGTCCTTGATGCTACTTTCTGCGTCAGTAGTTCTTGTTAAAACAACTGCTCTTTATAATTAAACGTCTTGACATCACATTCTTATCTTTAACCCTTTGATTCCCTGTAGTGTTCTGACAGTTCTGAACTAGTTCAGTATCAGCTATACTGTATTGCTGTCTCTGAGCACTGATCTAAATCCTCTAGCTTTGGTTGAGATTCTTCAAGAGATGAGGTACAAGCTGGTAGAGCTAGCAGCAGCTGGCTTCTGTTGTAGGACAATCAGCAGCGTGCCTCAATGAGAGCTTTCAGGATGTAGCAGATGGTTCTGATTCACGGAATTGCAAGACTTGACCTTTCCTTCTAGGATTCAGAAGATAAACATGTGATGGTGAAAGCCATCTTTGAACACTGGCTGTAAGTGTATCTTTTAAAATGTCTTCATGTAGAGAGTAATATTTATTACTCATAATTTTATGTCATTATTTTTGTCAATTAAAAATGAAATGAACAGCCTGAAAGATAGCTCAGAGATTAAAGTACTTGCTGTCAGGGCCTCTACCTCGATTCCCTGGCATCTAAACACAGAAGGGGCTGATATGGAGAGTAGTGTCTGCCAAAGCACTGGAAGGGACGGCCGCTCAAGCTCTGCAGGTCTGTTCGGTGAACACATGTCACAGCATTCCTCAGCACAAGAGAGGCACTCACAGGGTGTCTCTGCTTTTGATGAGCACTCAGTTCAGAAGCAAAACTGAGTGAAAACAGTGCTAACTGGAAACTCAGCTGGACAGTGACAGTGTTTGACAGTGTGGTCTGACAAGATGAGTTTTGCTTCACTTCATGCGCACAGTGGGCTGACTGGGTACAGATGTTAGAAGCTTGGCTGACCAGTGCTCCCCAGTATCAGATGCTGGTAAGCAGAGATGTCAAGAAAAAAAATATGAAAAACAGATCTAGAGAGACCGATAGAAAGACAGAACAATGTTCCCTTAGGGGAACATACAAATTCTTCTATAATCCTCTTATATTTCACATGAAAAGTGATGTTTTTCTAGTTTAAATAACTCTGCTTAAGATATGGATCATGATGACTATTTACTATAATTTCCACCAAAATTTAGCAGGGGGTGTGCCTCTTATTTTACCTTGTTTGTGACATCAAGTTGCCAAATCACCCGTGGTTCATTATGGTTCAAATACACTGAACAGTCCACCTGACAGCATCTAGTCAGCAAGATCACCATTTCAGTAAGGATTGCATCAAATTTGATGTCACTTAGGGCAGTCCTGTCATCTGAACAATAGTAAGTCTTCTATGAGCATTGCATATCTTCTTATTTATTTTGTCCTTTTAAATGTTTTTAATGCTGTTTTACAGTTTTCAGTGCACAAGTACTGCACCTCATTAGTTGAATGTGTTTCTGAGTGCTTTAGTCCCTTTGATGACTTCCTAAACAGGATTGTTTTCTTCATTTTCTTTCTTTTTTTGTATTCATCGTTAACACTATGTAAAATGACTTCGCATATTGATTTGTATCTTGCAAATTTGTTTCTTTTGTTATTTCTAATAGTCCTTTAGTAATAGAGTGAAGGTTAGGTTATTGACTTTAGATCTTTTTATTTTCTAATGCAGTCATTTATTGCTATAAATTTCTCTCTAAGGACAGCTTTTGCTGTATCCTAAAACTTTTGGTATGTTGTATTTTCATTTTCATTCATCTCAGTGTATTTTCTAGTTTCTTTGCTATTTTTTCTGTGACACATTGGTTATCTAGGAATATGCTGTTTACATTCCAAATATTTCTACATTTTCCAATTTCTTCTAAGATCTCTAATTTTACTCCATTGTGTTTGGAAAAGATACTTTGTGTAATTTCAGTCTTTTCAGGTTTGTTGAAACCCTTTGTGCCCACTTTATTCACAATTGAGAAGAGTATTGATTCCAATATTGTCAATGCTTCCCATTATCCTTAGAGTAGAACCCAAACTCCTCCTCACTGTCGTGTGAGGTAGATTCCTTCCTGAACTAGCCCTGCCCAGCCACTCTGCCATCATCGCCTTCAACTCTTGTCTTTGTTCTTGCTCAGGAAATATTTCTGACTGACTTACCAATTAAGATAACCTTAATTACTATAATTTCAGAAACAAATGTTTTGATAGGATGTGGAGCAATTGCAATGTATGTTTGTGGAATGTTTTAAAATATATGGAAAAAACTCATATATGAGGGTTCACAGTAACATTGTTCCCAATAGTCAAAAGGTAGAAAAACAAGTATCTATCATCAGACAAATGGGTAAACTGAATACCAGTTCCATGAAATATCACTCAACCATAAAAAGAAGTGACATTCTGAGGTATCATACCGTAGGTGAAACTTGAAAACACTGTTAAGTGACAGAAACCACAAACAACAATCACATAATATTGTGTGATTCTGTTTATATGAAACACATACAATTGTCAAATCCATAACTACAGAAAGCAGTTTAACACCAGCATGGTGGCACACGTCTTCAATCCCAGCACTCCAGAGGCAGAGGCAGGCAGATCTCTGTGAGATTGAGGCCAACCTGGTCTACATATCTAGTTCCAGGTCAACAGGGCTACAAGGAGACCCTGTCTCAAAAAGAAAACAAAAAAGAAAAGAGCACTTTAATGCTTGTTAAGTTCTGGGGGAGGGGAGGGGAGGGATTCCCTAGTGGCCTGGGAGTTTCTCTGTTGGTTATGAAAATGTTCTGAGATAGTTAAGATGGTAACACAACATAGTGAATGTGCCCACAATGTCTCTCTTGGAGAACCTTATGCATATTTATCACAACAAGAAAATCAGAGCTGGCAACACAGAAAATCAGAGCTGGCAACACAGCTCAGTAGATAAAGGAGCTTGCCACCAAGTCTCACAGTTGAAGTTCTGAGTTTGAACCTAGGACTCACATGGTAGAAGGAGAGAACTGACTCCCACAACTTGTCCTCTTACCTCTGCACACATGCCATGGCACACATGTTCACACACATACACATACTATAAAGTAAATAAATGTAAAAAAATTTTTAATAAAAATAATCTTTAAAATATAGATACATGTAGGTAGAAGAACAAACAGAAAATTCTTATTTTGAAATAACATTTCTATCAGTTACTTAAAAAAAAATCAAAGTCTAGAATGAAGAAAATGTGAATGACGAAGGCTTGTTTACATTTTTCCGTTGTCAGAGTGCTTGGTATGAAGTGGCTGAAAAGCCCCAGCTATCTTGATCATTGGCAGGACTCTTGTGGTATATCTGGAATTCATATGCTGAATGTTATCATAGATTTCTTTAACCAGTTTAGATGAACAAGATAAAGCCTATCCTCCAGAATTCTGTTCTTGCCTTGGTTAAGACTGCAAAGCGCTCTTTGTTAGTTTTTTTTTTTTTTTTTAAGAACAAAGAACATGGCTAGAAACAGACTCATCATTGGGTTTTAATTTTGTTTTGTTGGTTGTAATGGTAGAAAATCACAGAAAGCAAGAGATTGAATTGTAGCTTACTTGAAACAAATATAAAAGTAAAAAAGATAAACGATTTTATTGAGAAATACCTTAATATGCCTGAATTATATACTTGTATTCCAGAACTGTTCCTCGAATTGTCTGTGCCAGAAGGTAGTCTTCAGCAAGAGAAAGGACTGACGCTTCCTATTCCGTGCTGTGTCCAAAGTGCTATCTTACATGTCACACACCCAGATCATTATTTTCACATGCTAAACTCTCTGAAGAAAACACAAGGCATTAGTGAGACTCTAAAAATTGATGCCCAGACCCAAAGATAATTCATTCATTTCCCACTTGATCTCTCCATTGTACTAGTCAACACTCACCTAATTACACAGTGTGTACTTTAAAATTAACATCTTAGGAATAAAGATTAGAAGCCATCTGTTGTTTGTGACTGTAGTAAAATTCAGTAGCCTCTTTATTCTTAAGGATAAAGCTGGTTAAATTTGTGAAGTCATACTTGTATTTTAGGTAAATTGTAAATTAGGCCAGACCACATTGTATATACTAGCTCATTAAGTAGAACATATTTGCCTGTACAAAATTTGAACACTTTACACTACAGTATACATACATGTTTTACTCTGAATAATCAGAAAGAGTGTAACATATTGTCAGAAAAATTTAAAAGCATAAGTTGGGGCTAGAAAGATGACTCAGTGTTTAAAATGCTTGCTACACAAGCAACAAGCTTGAGGACCAGTGTTCGGATCCCCAGAACCCAGGTAAATACTGGGTAGGCATGGCAGCCCACCTGAAGTTCCACTGGAAAAGTAGACAAAGGATCCCTGGATCAAGCCATGTGGATGAGCTCTGGATTCAACTGAGAGACAGACCCAGCCTCAATGAATACAGTAGAGAGCAACTCAGGAAGACTCCCAGTGTCAACCTCAGAACTCCACATGAACATACACACACACACACACACACACAAGCAAGCGTGTACACACCATATGTGAACATATACAAACATGTGCATTGCTATGACCAAATACCTGACAAGCAGCAGCTCAAGAGAGGAAATGCTTGCTTTGCTCATGGCTCAGGGGAGACAGCTCATCCTGGTGCAGAAGACATGGTAGAGGGACCAGCTCCTGCCAGTGGCAGCACAAGGCTTTTGTTCACATCTCAGTGGATCAGTGCTCAATTAGCTTTCTCCTTTTTCCAAACTTTTTAACCCCAGCCCATGAGAGGGTATGGCTTATAATCAGCGTGGGTCTTCCTCAGTTGCTCCTCTCTGACACACCCTCTCTGAAACACAGACAGACCCCACATTGTGCCCCACTAATAATGCCCTATGTTGAGTTCAGATGCATCCATACAAGTAGAGACAGCCAATGGCTGTGGCGTGTGCAAAGCTGGGATTCGGAAAAGCCCTCAGGATAGTGAAGTTCAGTTACCTGCTTCTTCTCAGTCTTTAGGCCAAGCTTCTCTCTGTGGGGAATAAACAAGTCACAGAGGGACCACAGCAGTTCCCTACAGCCCAAATGCCCAGTATCTGGGGGCTCCACATGACTTTGTTTTCCCCGGAAGGAATGCTCAGCACTTCAACCCCACGGGGGCCTCAAGGTCTACAGAAGAAGCCACTGCTTCATCTGCCCTGGGAGGAAACAGATTCAGAGAGGGAAAAGGTTTTGTTGACCACAAGAGTGGAAAGTGGAGGGATTTCCAGATTTTGGACCCCAGGGCCTGAACAGGGCCCTTTGTTTGGAAGGTCTCTGGGATAAAGGAATAATCTTTTGTTCGACAGGTTTTTAGACATCAAGCACAGGGATGTTAGAGAGAGACAGGTAGGTGGTGAATAGAAAGTGGGCTCTGATGGCTGGGACACCCATGCTGGTCCAGACATGAGCCCAGAGCTTCCAGCAGCTTCTCTTTCTAATAGGGCCCTTTTCTCCCTCAGATATCCCCTCTTCCTGCCTCAGGGACACTCAGCCATTGTTTCCCATATCATCACTGCCACCCCTATTGCAGACTCCAGGGTCCCTGTGAGCTGAGGTGCTGAGCACTCACTTTTCGCAGGACTAACCAGTCTGTGTGGAACCCGTTTCTGTGAAAAGTGGGCTGTTGCACCCTCCACCAAGTCTTGGAATAACTCTTCCCCTGGCTGTTTCTTCCCACAGAAGTGTGCCAGGCTTTACAAAAACAGACACAAAACTGTGTTTCTCCTAATTTTACGTGCTAATTTGGCAAATTTCCTTGCATTCAGTCTGCTTAGTGACATAAGGATGGGAAATGTAGCTGTGTAGGTGGAATTCATCTTTGATGGGTGGTACTGGGTGCCACGAGGCAGCAGAAGAGTTTGGTTAGTTTGTTGTAGTGGCCCATCCTTTGAGGAATTCTCAGCCACATCTCAATGAAAGCCTTAAGAGAGAAGCTATTTCACATAGCTTCACATGTGATTTCAAATCACATCCTCTACCCCTTCTTTTTGTAATTTTTTTGAAGTAAAAAGCATTATAAGAAAATAATGGAAATAAGAAAATGGGTTTTTAAATCAAGAACTTGTGTGAAGGAGTTTTGAAACTGTTCTAAGAATCAGCTACTGCTGAGCTCTGGCTCCTGGGGCTTCCACACTCTCAGTATTGCTGTGTAAGACAAAGGAAGCTGAGAACAGCACCATTCCTATGAAAGCTGTGGCTTGCTGTGAGTGTTGCCTTAGATATGCTTGTACAAACCAGAATCAGAGCCCTGCCCACCCTCACTGGGACTCTGAGGGAGCTAGTGTCACCCAAGTGCCTCATCTCACAGCCATGTCCAAGACTGACAGATACAGCTGTGTGGGGTTTGTAGTTGCTGTTGTTCATCTTTAGATGCTGTTGCCTGGAAACATAAGAAGGGTCACTTTGAGTGCAGTTTTCTTTAAAACTGATACCACTGTGATAAATTGGTATCATTGGAATCATAGTGAAAGTGCCTTGTCTTGGAAGGAAGGATATCTCTCGAGACTTTTAGGTTTGGAGAAAATAAATCCTAAATTGCAAATTACCAAATCAAAAATAAGATCCTCACTTTGGGGACCTTTAAGCTTATTTATAAGTTAGAAACAGTTCGTTCTATGTTAAGGTAAATCAGTTAACTAATACATTTTGCAGATATTTTATTTATTCATTTATTTATTTATTGAGATTTGGTCTAACTAGGTAGCCCAGTCTGGCCTTAAATTCAAGAATTTCTTATCTCAGCCTCTAAAATGCTGAGATTATGAGGGGGCACCATCATATACCACTGTTTTGGGAAGATTTTAAGCGTTAATAGCACATAACTATAAGAACTCTTTAATCCTATTCTTAGGAGGATTTTCTGAAGATCTCATGCAGTATCAATTGATGAGCTTAAGTTAATTGTCACCATCTAGGACTGTGGGCTCCTCAGCCCCTGGAATGGGTCACTTCTACCTTTGATGACAGCTGCTATGAAGTCCATGGTAGCAGGCCTAGGTCATCTGACCATGGTTTACCTGTTCTCACTCTGAGGTGAGCAAATGTGAGGTTTTGGCCCGCTCCCCTGGGTGGCTGCCTGGGATGTGAGTTCCTGCTCAGCTGTTTGCTTATCACTGTTTGTTAAGCTGGGCCTGCGTTTGTATGCCCTGTGGTGATATCCACTAAAGGGTACACTTCAATATTTCATTTTAACCTCTCTCCAGTGAGGAGTGTCATTTGTTTGACTTGCTGTGTGATGATTATTTAGTGTCCTATTTGATTGTTATAGGTTTTCTATATAGCTATAGGTGGTTAAAATATTTTGTGAATATTGAACATATCCTACCAAGAAATGTCCTTTAAAATGTGTAATTGGCAAATGGCAGGTTAGGGGGCAGCTTGACCAGATGACTCAGTGAGTAAAATATGACATGAAGACCACATTGCACTCTTCTGGGGGTCATGGGTCTGGGGCACCCTCCATGGAGAGGGAAGGACCGGATGGCAGAAGTGGCAGTCGAACCAGGCCAACCTCAGCTCACTTAGGGGAAGAGAAAGTGTGATTGCCCCTCTGTTTGGATTTTATTCCTCCCTGGAATTTCTTTTTTCTCTGATTCATTTGATCCAAGTTAAACAGGACATTCTGTGACTCTGCTGACTATGGATTTCTGATTTCTGTGAGTTTGTTCATCCAGGTACCCGAAGGGTGACTAAGTACTGGCCATCGTCCTTGCAGTAGCTTAGGGTCTCCAGCCCTGGGCACTTTCAGACCCATGCTAAGGACGTCTCCCATGCTGAGTCATATAATCCTCTAAGTGGCCAAATGAACTGATGTCTTAAGGCTCAGCTCAGGGTCCCATGTGAGAGGCTGGTGCAGGCTGTGAAGTTCCAGGATCCTGCTTGACCTCGGGACAGTACTGGGTGTCAGACGGCATTGTA
This sequence comes from Nannospalax galili, assembly GCF_000622305.1. Lineage (NCBI taxonomy): Eukaryota > Metazoa > Chordata > Mammalia > Rodentia > Spalacidae > Nannospalax > Nannospalax galili. The sequence goes on along the minus strand of NW_008360316.1, from coordinate 4,292,645 downwards.
TTCTAATCCTACAGTGCTCTGCCTCACCTGCCTCTCCACATAGCAACCTTTTCTTCTGCGTGTAGATAGATATTCTTTGGTAAATGCACAACACAGGCATTAACCACGTTTCCTGCCTCAGAAATTGGGGGCTTACTATTAGGTTTGGGTATGGCCCAACCTCTTCTATTCTCCTAAAGTTGTCCTCTAAAAACATACTTGAGCACAATCTGCTTAAAAATGCAAAACATTCTCATTCCAATTAAGAAATACTGTATACCAACTGAAGGAGTCAGAGAGTGGCACCCCAGACTATGGCACCCTGACATGCTGGTTATTTAACTTAAAGGTGCCTGAGGTCACAGATGCAGGCAAAGGCTTTGCTATGAAGCCCTTTTTCTGCTTGCAGACTTGTCGCATCTAACAGGAACACAGTTGACCTAGGTCCCTCCCTGAGATCCCATTAGCCAGAGAAGATTAAACTTATGTCACAGGAAGGGAAGCAGGGACGTCACTGTAGTCCACAGACTTTGTCACATGATATGTCTGCTCTTTGGAGCCCATGCAGCACCCTAAAAGAATTATTCAAACCACTGTCTGTTAATTACTCAATGCTCCTCAAAAAATGGCCTTCCCCTCCCTTCTTTCTCTCCCTACAAAGACAGGTTTAGTGGTGGAGGCCTGTAATCCCAGACAATTGAGAGGCTGAGGCAGGAGGATTGAAGGTTCAAGGTCTGCATAAGCTACAAAGTGAGTTCAAAGCCAGCTCGGGCAACTTCCTGTGTCAAAATAAAAAGTAAAAAGAGATCTGGGGAGATGGCTCAGTGTTAAAGTATTTTCTGTACAAGCATGAGGAGTTGGATTGCCAGAGTCCATGTAAATGCTAGGTGGGACTGGTGACCCACTAGTTCATAGGAGGTGTAGACGTGGCGGGGAGGGTCCCTGGAGCAAGCTGGCTAGCCAGATTGCTGTATTGCTAAGATCTGGGTCCAATTGAGAGGCTCTTCCTCAATGAATAAGATGGAGCACTATCAAGGAGGATCCCTGATGTCAACCTTGGGCCTCTACACATAGGCACACACACATGCACCCACACATATGCAAACATTCATTTGCACATGAGCACACATATACCCATGAGGGGGAAAAAGAGGACTGGGGCTGTATGCAGCTCAGTGGTAGTGGCTGGGGATGGAGCTCAGTAACAGAGTCCCTGTCTAACATGGCCTCAAAGTTCAGTCCTTAGGACTGAGAAAAAAGGGGGGCCTCTAAAGCCTATGAACCTCTTGAATTACTGGGCACTTCCTTCCTGGATGTCTCGTGCATGTAAATAAACTCCATGCTTTTTTCTCCTGTTAATCTATCTTATGTCAGTGAACCTTCAGCAGACAGGAAAATTTTTAATCACCCAAACATTGTCATGTGCCAAACCCCAGAACGTACAGCGCAGCATTGGAGGTCATGATGGCCAATCCAGCTTTCTGCTGCAGTGGCCGAAGGGCAGATCTGCCACACCATATGCTGAGTGTTGCATGTTCCTCATGTTGGGTCAGGGAGGGGAGAGAGCATACCCAGTACATTTTGGGACACAAGCAGCAGGTGTGACATTAAAGACATCCTCTGAAAAGATTGGGTACTCAGATACTCCAAACCCCTCAGGTTGATTTTCTCCAGTTTTATTTCTGTTGGTAACCTGCAACCTACAGGCTGACTATAACCAAGAATAGCTAGGAATGCAGGCCAGCACGGAATTGTAAACTTACTTAAAACATGATTTTTATTTTATTTTATTTTATTATTTTTGTAACTGGACTGCACAGCTCTCAAATGTGAACCTTGTAGATGACAACAGCAGGTCACAGTGTGATAAGATTGGCCATGCCTAGAAGCATCTTACCTCCAGGGCTGCAGAGTATGTTGATCCATTCCTGCCACTTTCAGGTACCAGTAAAGTCAACCTTGTGAAGATTGCATCCACGGCATCCAGCCCTCGGGACACGGCCTTGGCTGCGGTCATCTGCAGTGCTCTGGCCACTGTGCTGCTGGCCCTGCTCATCCTGTGTGTCATCTACTGCAAGAGACAGTTCATGGAGAAGAAACCCGGCTGCTGTAAGCATCTCCTCTGCTGTCATCCTGCTATATGGGTGAAGTGAGCTTGTTGGCAATGCCACACAAGTGTTCACAAGAGACTTGACTGGGATAAACATCGCCAGCTGTTAGGGACACAGGGCACAGGAAAACAGGTCTCTTCAGGGATGCCAGGGCCTCACAGGAATGCCAACAAAGCTGATGCCCCCAGGCTACACGAGAAAAGTAAAAATTGTTCTACACCCTACATTCTGAGCTTTCTTTAAGAAATTATGTTAAAGTATGTGGGCCTCCGTCTGACAGTCTTCAGCTTACTTCAGCTCAGCTTAAAATTTTTCAGACTTATGATCATATAAAAGCATATCTGTGAAGCTTCTCTGCTTCACTTTCAACAGTATTCAATACATGACATGGCAGATTCAACACTGTTATCAAATGGGCTGGGCTGTAGCTCAGTGGCAGAGCATTTGCCTACCATGTGCAAAGCCCTGAGTTCAATCCCCAGCACACAAAACTGTGCACACATGAGTGTGTGTAATAACATAGGCTTTGTCCTGGATGATTTTGCCCAACTGTAGGCTAATGGAAGTGTTATAGTGAAGGTTAAGCTATGTTACCAGGCTGTGATGACTGGAAGGCTGGGAATATTAAATGGATTGCTACATAACAGCGTTTTCAGTTTATAGTGGATGTCCTGGGGTGAGCTGAGGAGCACCTGAAATAAAAACAATGCTGACTCTCCTTAAAAATACAAATGCAAGGCCTGGGGAAGTGGTTCAGTGGTTAAGAGCACTGACTACTCTTGCAGAGGACCGGGTTCAGTTTCCCAGCTCTCATATGGTGGCTAGCAACCATCCTTAACTATAGTTTCAGGGGATCTGATGCCCTCTTCTGACCTCTTTGGGCATTGCATGACACAGGTGCACTTACACATGTAGGTAAAACACTCATACACATAAAATAAAATAAAAATAATAAATAAGGGGCTGGAGAGATGGCTCTACGGTTAAGAACACTGGTTGTTCTTGCAGAAGACCCAGGTTCAAATGCAGCACCCACATGGCAGCTAACAACTGTCTGTAACTCCTGTTCCAGGGGATCAGATAGCCTCTTCTGTTCTCTGCAGGCATTTCACGACATGGATGCACTTACCTACATGCAGGCAATACATGCATACACATAAAATAAAAATAATAAAATATTTTTAAAGAATAAAATATTTAAAAAATAATGAAAAAATATTTTTTTAAAAAAAAAAAAACACAAAAGCAAGGATGGTACAGACCTCCCCTGTGGATCAGTGTGTTGACTGCAGGCTTCTTTCCTTCCCTCCCTCAGGGTCTCTGCAGTCACAAGACATCCAGTACAATGGCTCTGAACTGTCCTGTTTTGATCAACCTCGGCTCCGCCACTGTGCTCACAGGACGTGCTGTCAGTGTCACCGGGACTCGGCCCAGACCTACAGTGAGTTGGGCCATGATGAGCCATCAGAGGGACCAGGGCTTGCAGAGTGGAACAGTCAGGCAGGGAGGGCACTGCCAAGCCTGGCTCATATGCAGTGGGTGGCAGCGGGTAGCAGCGGGTGGCAGCGGGTGGCAGGCTGGTTTTCCAGTTATAGTTGCTCTGGCTCAGTGACTCTCCACTGCCTCCCTTTGGCATGGGTGCTCTGAGTCTCTTCAGTATTAAAAATAAACAACATAGCAAACATGTCTCATAAGAACTCTGGAACTTTCAGCAACTTTTTAGGCAAGTAGGCTTTTCTTGTTTTGAGTCAGTTTTGCTTACAATCATGCTCACCTGTTGTGTGGAGGAGGGGCTGGTGTCGCTGGTTACCTGGCCAATTCAGACTGAACACTCATGTGTCTGTCTCAGTGACTTCTGTAAGGAAGACGGAGGTCCTAAATTTCTGATCTGTCTGTGAGTGCAGTGCCTTCAACAGCATGAGTCATCTCTCAAATACTCTCCACCTGCTTTAGGCTACACACATCCCAGGAAGGTTGACCTGTCCTGTTGGAACTGTCCATCTCCTCTTCAGGATATTGTAGAATGGAGTGTTTTGGTTCCATATTACATACATGGAAAAAGAAGATTTCATCCTTATTCCCCTCCTCCTCACTCCCCCATCCCCCCCCCCTCCCCTTCCCTCTCCCTCCCCCTCCCTTTTCTCTCCCTCTTTTCTCTCCTTCTTCCTTGACAAGGTCTCATTATAGCTGGCCTCGCTCAAATCCTTTGTCCTCTTGCCTCAGCCTGCTTGACACTGATTAGTAGCTGTGCCTCTGCATTTGGCATTCATTTTTAATTTTTTAAAATATTTTTGAGATGGGGTCTCCCTGTAGCCACAGCTTGCCTGGAACTCACTATGTAGACCAGGCTGACCTCGATCTCACAGAGATCTGCAACCCCCCTCCTCCCCGGTCCCAGCAATGGCATTAAAGGCATGTACCACCACACCCAGCTTGACGTTCATTTTTTAAAAAGGAGATATTAGCCTTGGGGCTGGAGAGGTGGCTCAGCAGCTAAGAACACTGATTGCTCTTCCAGAGGACCTGGGTTCAGTTCCCAGAATCCACACGGCAGTTAACAACCATCCATAACTGTAGTTCTGGGGATGCAAAACCAAAAATCAAGAAAAAGTCAAAAATATTCCTCATGGAGAATCTAGAAGCACACACAAACTTCCATACATATGTGTGGTTAATTTCTTTTTCTATTTTTATTTTTATTTTTGTTTTGAGGTAGGTTCTCAATAAGTTACCCAGGCTGGCCCTGAACCTTGGATCTGACTGCCTCAGCCTCCCAAGTAACTGGGAATATGGGCCTGCATCAGTGGGCCCAGCTTAGAGACATAATTTCTTCAAGTCTTTTTCTCTATGCACGTGTATCTTTATGTTTTTGCTTTGGCATGCTTATAACCTTGTAAAAAACACAATTATATGCATGTGCATGTAGACTGCATGCAAAGGCCATTCACCAAATACTTACAATCAGGGAAAATTTATTTCCAAATTATGTATCTAATCTATCTTTTTACCTTTAATTTTTGTTTCAGTAAGCTTATATTCTACGTATGTATGTATACTACTTTAGTGAACATAGTGGTTTGTAAGCTGAGCACACACATCTACTTATTCCCTAATTTCATCTCTGGTAATAAAAACACATGTGCATGCATGTACTGAGAAAAAAGGCTTCTAACATCTCAATGCCCTTGTCTGTCTCATCAGACCACTCAGCCTTTAAGTCATACTGTTTCTCCTATCTCAAGCAGCTCACAGTTGTCCTTCCACACTCCTTCTCCTAGATGGCATCAGAACCCCTTGTCACTTTCTGTTGTGACACAATGCACCCAGTGCTCACATCTGACCGTTTTAAGTGAGTGGTGCATCGGCAGCAAGTGCACCTCCACTGTTCTGTGCCCATCGCCACCACCCATCTCAGAATGCTTTCATTATCCCATGTGGAAACTGCCCCCCCTTGCTGTACACAATCCTCCCTCTCCCGTCCCTCAAACTTGACAGCTCCCAGTCCGCATGTGCTCTGTGAGGCTGACTGCTCTTGAGATCTCACAGAAGCAGTTCATCAGCTTTAGACATAGGAAAGGCGAACTTTGTATCCTTCTACCAAATAGCCACCCAAAAGGGATCAGCTCGATTTCCGGGAGGAACAGGCTGAACTGGTATGAATGAGAACGTTCTCTAGGACAGTCCCATGCCTCATGCTGTGCTGCCTTCCCCAGGGCCTGTTCATCTGATCCCATCCCTGTGCTGCGAGGAAGCTGCCCGGGCTGCCCTAGGCTGTGGGCTGCATTCTACTGCCACCCTTCAGGAGAGGTAACTGGTCACTAGTCAACAATGTCATATCCCCTTTACAGCTGTGTATCCTAATGACTTACCAGCTTTTGTGTTAAACTTATAGGGATGCCACTTCTTAAATATTACCCCTGACTGCCAATCTGAGGGGACAGACTCCCCACAGGGATCATGGAGCTCTCTCAAGTTTGCTCACAACCAGTACAACTCTCTGATACCTTTCTCGTCATGCATTTTATTTTTGTCTTATATTCATGACTTCTGTCATCTGTAATATTTCACATGTCATATTCTGGTGACATGTTCTCCAGCCCCCCAGCACAGAAATTCTGACTTCGTATGTTAGTTATGTCATCCATAGGACTTAAAATTACAGCTGAAATTCTGTTTTGTAGTAGTGCTTTTTGTCACCACAGAATACTTACAAATCTTTTAAATGTATGTTCAGAAACACAGCTCCAGTGGGGGCCACAACACCAGCTTTCTTCGGGTCCCTTTCCCATTCTGTCTGCGGTGAGTTTTCTGATGCCTGGCCCTTGATGCAGAATTCTGTGGGAGCTGATGTCTCTTTTTGTGACTCTTATCCTGAACTCACTGGAGAAGACACAAATTCTCTGAATCCAGAAAATGAAAGTTTGACATCTCTGGATTCCAGCGGTGGTCAGGATTTGGCAGGTACAACTGCTCCAGCTCCTTCTGGGAACTTTGCAGAAACTACTGATTCACCTCGATATTGCAGTACAGTCCGGGAGCCAATTCTCACTCTGGACACTCAAAGAACTCCAAGCCAAGGAGGTCAGGAGTTGAACCTGATTACTCCCACGTCCCTCCAGGTAAAGCCATGATAAGTTTCGATGTGAACTTGGTCTGTGCTAGAAAAGAGGGCTCCAAGTACTGTTCCCACTGTGAAATTTGGGGAGGCTGATGCAGTGTAGCAATCTTTCATCATTTCTTACATCACAGAAGAATATTTCAAAGTAAATTTCACTTCCTTTTTTAAACAAACAGAACTACTTTTTGAAAGCACAGAGGACAGCTGTACTCTTGTCTTAAATCTGACTGTTCAGGGCCATGTACTTCCCTGATAGGTGGGCTAGCTACAGAACCACCTGGCCATCTTTACTGACCTCCCCTATTCTGGGATGACCCTCAGCTCGGTATTTCAGGGCACTTCCATTCACTGTCAGGTTATTTAGAACTGAGGTGGAAAGTTCCTCCTCCCTCTCACACTCCTCATTACAGTTGCCTTCTCAACTGCTCTATTGATCAATTGACTAATTCATTAATCCGGTTAGAAGCAGACTGGTGGTTGTGATCTGGGCCCAGGTATGGGGAAGGGTCTTCCTAGGCAGATGAGGTTCAAATTGGGCTTGGGCTTGGGAGTGGTGAGTGCAGAGGTGGAGGCTTCCTGCAGCCCACAAAGCTGGGAAGAGCTCAGGAGAACTGGTCCTGTCTCTGCCTTCTCTGGGCTGATTTTTGCCTTCATGCCTGTCAACATTTCTTCAGATGGACATGCATGTATTGCTACTGTACATTCTAGAATGAGATTTACCTTGAGTACAAAAAGGCAGAGTTCCAGAACCCATAGAACTTGCTTGATGTGAACACCTTTGCTCTCATTGTGGGGTCCTCACCTGGACTGTGAGTGCTGAGCAAGCACTAAAAATACTACATATGCTCCAGAATGGGGCCTCTGCTTCCAAGAGATGTGGAATCCATAGCTAACCAATTATACTACACTCTTAGCCTGAAGTCAAAGGGCCATGCAGAAGAGGGCATCTGATCCCTGCAGCTGGAGTCACTGGAGGTTGTGAGCTACCCAATGTGGGTGCTAGGAATGCCTATTCTCTGTAAGAGCCGCAAGCGCTCTTAACTGATGAGACATCTCTCCGACTTAGAAGTGCGTTGTTTATAATCAGTGTAAAGGCTACATACTTATGTAATCTGTCATGCTTTTTTTTCTTTTTAACTACAAAGAAGTTTTTTAGAGAATTTATGGGGAATTCCATAGGCAAAACATTTGTTGGCTTTGGGAGAGAAAAAAAAAAAAAAACATTGATTTTGGTCTCCAAATTGGAGAAATAGAGACAAGATGTGGGAAGGGAGGGAAAACAAACAAATTCAATAGTTAAAAAGCATAAACTGCACAGTTTGAACTCCGCAGCTGGGGAAGATTGCTTACTGATCTTGTTTTGTGACATCTCATAAGTTGTATAACTTGGATGACAATAAAAAGAAAAGATATATAATCTCTAGATAATTTAGATCATTCTAAGAATAAGAATCTAGATTCACAAAAGGAACCATTAAAATGTAAACCATTTCAATTCTCCCACCCCCTTACAACTAGAAATAAAACTAACATTTTGAGCCCATTTTAAGAGAATGTCTTCCAGATTCTGAAAAGTACTTTCTCTTGGGTTTCATGTGTCAAATGTGTGACCTGTAGTGTTCTGAAGGTGCATCTGCATCAGCCAAGTGTTTAACTCAGCTAGTATTGCTTTCTGTAGGCTACTGAGTTCTAAAAAATAATTCACATTTCCTTCTAACAGGCTCATTTTCCAAGGTGCAGAACACATTTGTTTTTCATAAAAAATTTTCTATCAAGTTAGATGTGGTAGTGCACTCTTGTAATTCTAGCACCCAGGAGGCTGAAGCAGGAGCATCACCATAAGTTGGAGGATAGCCTTGGGTACATAGTGAGTTCAAAGTTAGCCTGGGCTACATAGCAAGACCCTATCTTTTAAAAAGCAAATAAAATAAAATAAAATAAAATAATCTGATTTTAGCAGCTGATTTTTTTAAAATTTTTATTTATTGTTTATATTTTATGTGTATGTGTGTATTACCTGCATGTAGGTCAGTGCACCCGTGTTGTGTAATGCCTGCAGAGGTCAGAAGAGGCTATTGGATTCCCTGGGACTGGAGTTACAGACAGTTTAGTGCCATGTGGGTGCTGGGATTCGAACCCAGGTCTTCTGCAAGAACAACCAGTGTTCTTAACTGCTGAGCCATCTCTCCAGCCCCAGCAGCTGATTATTAATAATCAAAGCACAGAGCATCTAGATAATTCTGTCCAGCCCTCAAGTTCATGACAGGTTAGCTTTGTTCCATAGCACAGGCTCATTTGAAGTTCAGAAAGAATCCTACCCTGCTCCAGAGCAGTTACAGGCCTTCAGGTCTGTGGTATTTCCTTGGGGTGAGGCTGTGACTCCCAAAGCATGATGCATTTATTTGCAAAGCCTGTGTTCTTACACGCCAGTTTTCTTGTGCCTGCTTTAAGACCTCCCAGAATCTGATGGTGATTTCACAGTCTGGATGAATATACAGGCATGAGAGCTGAGCCGCCTATAGTCTCCATGAGTCCATTAGATCACACGGTCCTTGTGCCCATCTGCAGAACCAACGGATGTGGGGCATTGTTTGCTGAGATATGTGGGAAAAGGAAGCTAGCCCATTGGCTTAGAGGAAAGCTTTTCTTGGTGCTTTTAAAAATATTTATTTTTAGCCGGGAGTGGCGGCACAAGCCTTTAATCCCAGCACTTGGGAGGCAGAGGCATGTGGATCTCTGTGAGTTCAAGGCCAGCCTGGTCTACATAGTGAGTTCCAGGACAACTGGGGTTGCAGGGAGACCCTGTCTCAAAAAGACCAGAAAAAAAAAATTATTTTTAGCCGGGCATGGTGGTGCATGCCTTTAATCTTCACACTTGGGAGGCACAGGCAGGTGGATCTCTGTGAAATCGAGGCCAGTGTGGTTTCCATAGCAAGTTCCTGGCCAACTATAGGGAGACCCTGTCTCAAAAAGGTCAAAATAATTGTATTTATCATTACGAGGAAGCATGTGTGGAGGTCAGAGGACATGTGCGGAGGGGTTCCATGGATCAGACTCATCGAGAGACAAGCACTTTTACCTACTGAGCTATCATCTCACTGGCCCTCTTGATGTGCTTTTTAAAGCATCATTTAATATGTCCACATGTGGGTCAGAGAAATGGCCAAGCCTGACAACCCAAGTTTAATCACTGAATTCACATGATGGAGGGAGAGAATTCTTTCAAGTTGTCCTCGTATCTTCTTCATACATGTGCCATGGCAACACACATCCCCAGTAAATAATAAATACATAAATGGGAGAAGGGGTGGACGTGGTGGCGCACGCCTTTAATCGCTGCACTCAGGAGGCAGAGATAGGTGGAGCTCTATGAGTTCAAGTCCAGCCTGGTCTATATAGTGAGTTCCAGGTCAGCTGAGGCTACAAGGAGACCCTGTCTCAAAAAGACATAAATAAATAAATAAATAAATTAATTAATTAATTAATTAATTAATAAATAGAAAAGGCTGTCAATAGGAAAGAAGAAAAAAGATCTGAGAGGACAAGTAGTTTTCCAATCTGTTGGAATCTGCATTTTCCATATTGACAAAATGAGGTGACCTGCATCCTGCAGTGGTCACCATGTTTGTGATTATAGCATCAATTTATCAGCTTATTTGATAAAAATGTCTCCTAGGATTCATACAGACTTGGGAAGTGCCCATTTCTAGATTACCTCTTTAACTAGAAAAAATTTTCCCTACGTTTACCTGTGTTACCAATATGACTTACTAATGAACAAGTTACAGAAGGGTTATCGAATAAAATAAGGTTCCAGCAACATTCAGCAGCCAATATCTGGTTCCTCTCTGAAGAGAGGTCCTTCCCGTGCTAAGTCAAGTGGCTCCACTTTGCTGAGGGTATTTGTCTCAAAAAAGACTATGAATATTCCAGGGAGACCATTAAGAGTAATGTCAGTCCCTCACTCTTTCCAAGTGCTTTCCAGTCGCTGAGCTGGCAGCTAAAGAATGACAACTCATTGGTCACCTTCATTCCTTGAATGACCCTAAAATGTTCACTTGCAAATCCTTCAGGAAGCACAACACAGAAACAACAGCTTTGAATGCTGGAATGAGGTGGAAAATCAACAAAAGACCTGTTTCCTAAGTTACTGTGATTATTATGGGTTATATTATCATCTTCTAAGTACTCAGGACATAATGAATAACTGAGTTGTTACAAAGCCTTTATTATTTTCTCAGAGGACTAAGTACCAGGATATTTGAATGCTGTGAATGCTACTGTTAATAGCTATGCATAATCATTTTTAAAATGGCAGCGTAGCAGCTTTAGCTTTTAAGGAAATGCTTTTCAAGTTTTCCCTCTGTTGCTGTTTTAGGACGCCTGAAGACCATCTTCCTGCAGTGGAGCTGTGGGTCTGGAAACTCCTATGTTGAGGCTTACAGACTGAGAGTCTATGGCTTTTGGAAGCAAAAATAAATGTGAACCAAATTGGCAGCGTTTCCAGCCTTTCAACCAGTCGCTCTTGAGCCAGACCAGCTGTAAGCTGAAACCTCACCAAGAAGCAAGAAAAGACTGTCAGTGGCCTGGGGACTCCACTTCTTCCACAAACAAGAAGCTTAGCTAAGGACAACTTGAGGGACTGACCCTGGTGGAATGTGCAGCCTGTGAGACTGTGGACACACAGCAGAACCCAGCCTGACAAATATCATTACCCAAGACCAGTGACCCAGCATGTATAGACATTCTCCTTCAAAAATAACCCCTCTGATCCTGTAGATGATGATGCTCAGTGTCCTTTACCTACACAATATTTTACCCACTAGAACTGTCTCTAAGCCTAAAGAAGACCTGAGCCTCAGCACAAAGCAAGGGATGGCTTGTTTGCACCTCATTTTCGGCCATAGGACTTCATTAAGCAGGATTGATTTGGTCTCTTGTCTGACCCTACATGATCAGATCTCATCTCTTTTAGCCCCTTACTGTTGCTCTGTTCCATGTGCACTTAAAAAAGAAATAGACTGTTGAGCATCAGTGTGATAGAATGTACTCAGATATTGTTTTTGGAATTATCCTGCCTAAATCAGGGTCATTTACTCTGTCTGTCCCAGGAAATTGTTATCTTCTGACACCTCCCCACCATGGTTTTCTCTCTTTGCAAGCAAGATACGAATAGAATTTAACGAGTCCTCCCTCTTCCTGTAGCCTTTTCTCCATCTGTAATTATAGCTTCCAGTCTGTGTCTTCTGGCTTGTCTGTGTCTACTGCTCCTCAAGACTTCAGTTCTTTTACCTGAAATAGGAAGTTGGAGTATTCCATGGTAGTGCATATCTGCTTTCCAGTCTCCCCTGTGCCAGTTGTAACTGATTGGTCCATTTGTTTCTTTGTTTCCTAAACTTTGGTAGTTCCTAACCCTTCAGAGAAGTGGCTTTAGGAAACTCAAAAAACATCCAGGATTTAACCACAAGACATCCGTGATGATATAAGCTGAGCTCCCTTGAGCGGCCTCCTCCTCATTCACATGTGTGCGCCATTATTTGCAATCCAATCGTCTCTGTTATGACAGAGGGATGATCAAAGCCAGCAGGGTTGTGTTCCTTTGTGTAACCCGAATATATTTTCCACATGTCGAGCCCTGATGGACTTCAAAGACAGACACTGTTGAAAAAAGCCAGGCTGATGGAAGTGAGACTTCGACCCCAAATCCTGACATACCACTTTCGATCAGTAGAGAAATGCTTAGGGTTGAAAATCAGTTTTATTTGATACTGCATTTGAAAAATTCTAGGTTTGTATCATCAAAATGAAGACATCTTACCACCAGCCACTTAGAAACATACAATAATGTTTTCCATTTTACAGTCTTTGTAAACACAAGAAAAATGCAACTTAACATTTCACATTTTAGAACATCACACAAGGCTGAGTTGAGAAGCTGGAGCCCGGACAGCAAGGGCCTGAACTGAGAAGCACCTCGAAGGTGGGCATGGCACCACCCTCACAGGACAAGCTCAAGGACAAGATTGACACAAGGGTTTCCAAAGCAACCAGGTCAGGAAATGTGTCTTCTATCATGACTATATGGAGTATATTTTGAAATGTGGGTCTTTCTACTTTAAAGTATTACTGTCAATGTTATTTAGTTTAAGCACTGTTGTCTGTCTTAGAAGATAAAGAACAGGAAAAGGAAGGGAAAGAAATCACTGCTTTTAAGATAGTTTGAATCAGTTTAGGTTGCATCATTTCTGTTTCATACTAGAATTTGTAACATTGTAAATTACCATTTCTGATAAAAAGTTTTGTAATACTTTCTAAAACTTGTGAATAAAATTGATACTTGTTATTCTTATTTACATATCAAGGTAAGAAAATGATTTTGTGGTTGTAGGTATGTTTTCCTTGCTGGAAGTACATATAAATGTTATATATCACAGAGGGTCACAGCTCTCATTGTGAATGTCACACAGAGTCACTGTGTCACACAGTCATTGTGAGTGCCACACAGAGTCATTGTGAGTGTCACAGTCATTATGAAGGTCATAAAAGTCATTTTGAGGGCACACAAGTTCATTCCGAGTTTCACATCAGGTCATTTTATCACACAGAGACATTTTGAGTGTCACAGAGTCCTTGTGAGGTCACAGAAGGTCATTGTGTCACACAAGGTCACTGTGATAGCACACAAGATCATTCTGAATGTCAAACGGTCATTGTGAAGGCACACAAACCGTTGTGAGTGGCACAAGTCATTGTGTCATACAAGGTCATTGTGTCACTGTCTCCCAATTGGCTGGTTCCTCCACTGGGCGGGGACTGACATGGAGTGGGAACTAGAAAGGGAAGCTGGGAGCCATCTTGGGATGGAAGCTGGGAGCCCCTGGTAGAGTGTGTGATGTAGGAAATTCGCAGCCAACACAGCAACTCAAAGACAGAATGCACTGACTGGCTCCTACAGACCCCAGGCTAGGTCGCTGGCCGCGGAGGTGTGAACGAATGCTAGTGGGGGACTATGGGCATGGCACGGTCTGATAAGATGGGCTCTGAGTCATGACGGTGTGGGGCTAGGCACTGGGTACTCATTCCTTTGTAAGTTAATAAACTCACATAAAATATGTTATATGGTTTGTCTGATAGCGCAGGAGACCCAGAGAGAATTCAGGTCACAGTCACACAGCCATTGTGAATGTCAGACAGAGTCATTGTGTCACATAGCCATTCTGAGGTCACAAAAGTCATTTTGAGTGTCACATAGAGTCATTGTGAGTGTCACTCAAGTCAATCTAAGTGTCACATGGAGTGTGACTCTGAATCATTCTGGGAGCATCAAAAAGTCATTATGAATGTCACACAAAGCCTTGTGAGTATCACACATTATTCTGAGTGTCACACGGTCATTGTGAATGTCATACAGTCATAGTGTGTCACACAGTTATTGTGAGGGCACAAAAAGTCATCGTAATTTTCATACAAGGTCATTGTGAGTGTTACACAGACTCTTACTGATGGCACAAAAGTCATTGTGACACAGAAGGTTTATGAGGGGCAGACAAAGTCATGTGAGAGTCATACCCATAGTATTATACAGAGTCATTGTTTAGGCACCTAACTTCATTGTTGTGTCACACAGACATTCTGAGTGTCACACAGAGTCATTGTGAGGTCACACAAGGCCATTTTGAGTATCACACAAGGTAATTGTGAGGGCACATAGGATTGTGGTTGTCACAATGAGTCTTTGATAAGTCACACAAGGTCACTGTGAGTATCACACAATTCATTGTGTCACATAGTCTTTGAGAAGTCACCTAAGGTCATCATGATGTCACACAAAGTCATTATGAAGACACAATGCAATCCTGATTCCCATACAAAGTTATTGTGAGTCTTACACAAGTCATTTTGAATCTCACGTACAGTCATAGTGAGAAACTCAAGAGTCATTGTGAAGGCACAAAAGTCATTGTGAGGCCACACAAGGTCAATGTGAATGTCACAGAAGTCACTGTGAGTATCACAAAGAGTGGTTGTGAGGGCACAAAAGTGATTGTATCATACAAGGCCATCATGAGTGTCACAGAAGGCCATTGTGAAGGTACTGCAGGTCATTGTGTTACACAGGTCATTCTAAGTATCTCACAGAGTTATTGTGAGGGCACACAATGCCACTTTGTTCTAACACAAGGTCACTGTGAGGGAACACAGAGTCATTTTTAGTGTTACATAGTTATGGTGAATGTCACACAGGTCATAGTGATAGCATAGAAGGTCATTGTAACTGTCACACAGAATAATTTTTAGTGTCACAAAGTGATTTTGGGGCCTGGAGAGTTGACCCAGTGGTTACGAGCACTGGCTGCTCTCGCAGAGGACCCCAGATCAGTTCCCAGCACCCACATGGTGGCTAACAACTGTCTTTAACTCCAGTTTCAGGGAATCTGATGTCCTCTTCTGACCTCTGCACATAAAATAATAAAAATAATAAATATTTTCATTTTTTTATTTTTTATTTTTATTTTGTATGTATGAGTATATTGCCTGCTTGTAAGTGAGTGCGCCCATGTCGTGCAATGTGGGTGCTGGAAATCGAACCTGGGTCCTCTGCAAGGGCAGTCAGTGCTCTTAACTGCTGAGCCATCTCTCCAGCCCCAATAAATATTTTAAAAAATAAAAGTAAAAGAAAAAAATAAATGTCACACAGAGTCATGAGTGACACATGTCATTCTGAGTGTCAATCTGAGTCTCTGTGGGGACACACAGAATCTTTGTGAGAGCACATAAGTCACAGTGTCAGAAAAATTGTGATTGTCACACAGTTTTGTAAAAGTCATATAGAGTCATTCTGGGGCATGCAAACCATTGTGAGTCATTGTGTCATGAAGATTCATTGTGAGGGAAAAACTCATTTTCAATTGTCTCACAAGATCATTGTGACAGTCACAGAGTCGTTTTGAGGACACACAATATCATTCTATCACACAAGGTCATTATGAGTGTTACCCAAGTCCATCATGAGGGGCACATGGGTCATTGTAAGTGCCACACAGGATCTTTGTGAATTTCACATAGAATCATTGTGAGGACACATAAAGTGATTATGAGTGTCACGCAAGGTCACCATGAATGATAAATGGAGTCATTCTGTCATAAAGATTGACTGTGTCTCACAGTCAATAAGAGTATCACGCAAAGTCATTTTGAATGTCACACAAATTCATTGTGAGTGTCACAGAAGGTCACTATGAATTTCACACAGGGACATTGTGAGGGCACACAAGGTCACAGCATCTATCACACAGAGTCATTGTGTCACACAAATTCACTGTAAGTGTACAAAAGGCCTTTGTGAGAGTCACACATTGTCATTGTTAAGGCAAGGCCACAGTGGATGTCACACTGGGTCCCTATAAGTACAAACAATGACACTGTGAGTATCACACAGAGCTACTGTGTGTCACACAGAGTCGTTGTGAGGCCACGTAGGTCATTGTGAAGGCACAGAAGTCACTTTCAGTGTCAGGAAGATTTATTGTGAGAGTACACAGGTCATTTTTTTAAAATTATTTATTTAATAAACATAATTAGAAGAAACATTTCATTACAACAGCATTGACACATTCCATAACAATTTCCAGAGATAAGATACATCTCTTTCAAAATTGGCTGTAAATTTTTAGGTTTACAGTTGAATTAATAGAGTTATACAATATTGAACTCAGTATAAACCCTATAAGACATAAAATTGAATGATATTTTACCCTTTAAAAAATATCTCCATTTCATTTTAAAATATGCTGTTTCATACAGAAAAACTCATTTTTAATGCAACTAACACTCAGATGTTTGCACATGAGTCTCTAATCTCTATATATCTTATTATTACTAGTCACAGTCAATTACTTTTTTTAAAAAAATTATTTAATAGCCACATGATTAGAAGCATTTCATTACAGCATTAACATATTCAATAACAATTTCCAGAG
>NW_008360316.1:4266588-4268997 GCF_000622305.1 Nannospalax galili | reverse complement strand
CCCAGAAAGAGGCTGTCAGCCCCAGAAAGAGGCTGGCAGGTGTGCCAGGACCAGGGAAGTAGAGGGAGGTGAGGGCCGGGCCAGGACCAGAAGCGGTGCTCCTGGGGCCCAAGAAAGGCACTAAGTTTGTCTGGGTGAGAAGGATCAGGAAGCAGTATTGATTTCCCAGGTGTCTGGGGCCCCAAGACTAGGAATGGCACAGGTCCCAAAGTAGGAGTATAAAATGGCAGCTGGGGGGCAGGGGGGGGGATGGAAGGGTGAATGAGGCTTAGGGAGTCCCGGTGCAGAGAGCTGCACTATAGACTTACCCCAAGAGGCCTGAGGATAGTGCCTACAAATTTTTTAAAGAGAAAAAAGAAAAATAAAATGAGGGTCAAAGGGAATTTTTAAGTGGATAAATCAAGACCCTCCTTAACTTAGAATCATTAGAAGTTGGATAAATCGTAAAATACATGTAAGGCCAATATTTACACCTGAGGTTTTATGGATGGTGGGTCTTACACAGACAGGATCAAATTAGTCAGGCAAAAAGTAAAATTAAAGTAAATTTAAAAACTGATTAAGGTCATACTATATTAAAGAGTCACATGGGGAAGAGTGTCTACTCCAAATATGCTCTACCCTCTTTATGCTTGCTAATAAATAAGGATAAGATATAGGAAAATTCAGGTCTTGTCAGTGAGAGAGGTGCCAATATCTGACAAGTCCTCTTTCCCTGGTCCCTAACAATGGGAGGAAAACAAAGATGCTCTAGAAAGCAAAACAAGGAAGATTTGGACATAAGGGTAAGAAGACACCCCTAGGCTGTGTCCACTTGACATAGATCCCAGAGGGAAAAAAAAAGTTTGATGATCTTTCTATATTCAAGCCTGACCTTAAATTAAACTGGGGAATTAAAAACGGCCTCATGTGGGAAATATCAATATAAGAGAAAGAATGCCTTAAGTTTTTCAGATTCAAGCATTTGGTCACCCAAAGTATAGCCTGGAAGGAACTCAAGTTATGCAATAGTAAAGGCAGAGAGGTTTGTGGAGTGATTGTACTTGACTATGAGTACTAATTACCACATACTCATGATCCTATAGAATGTAACATTAGCAAAGAATGACCCTTCAAAATCAAGTCTTCCAACATCTGTCACTTCCCATACCCAATGTAAGATAGAAAAGATTCAATTTTAAGAGAAACAAATGCCTTTTTTGAATATTAATTAATTGTCATGTGCTGTTTGAGCTTGCTGAGAAGCTGGCTCTGAAGACGGAATTTGGCCCTCCCACTACAGACCCCGTTCCAAGCCTGTTCATCTCAAAATGTCATCCAAATACTCCTGGGACATACAGTCCCCTGACTTAGTGACCAAGAGGAGGACAATAAAATAGCTCTAAAATAAAGGCATACATCCTTGAAAACAGTTAAGGGATGCATTATTTCCAAAATAAATAATGATTACATCTTCATGATATAAAGATTTTACAGTAAAATCAGCTTAAGGTATGCTCTATTTTGCAACTAAAAATGTACTTGAGCAGGAACCTCCCACTGAAGTTGCAGTCCCTCAGGCTACAGGAGAAGAAGAGCCACACTTAAGCTTGCCATGTCTGAAGGTCATAGAGGCAGGCCAGTTCCCTCCTTAGTCCTAGGATAATAGAGAATTTGCTTATCACTTTGGATGTAATAAGAAAATTTGAAAATACCTAGAAACCTGTGGGAATCCATTTTAAGAATATTTTTATTTAATCTTGAGTAATTTAAATTGGAATATAAAAATTTTTGTTTACCCAAATGTTATTAATTCAGATTGTACTGGTCAAATTCTTATTATGGCTTATTTTTAGCCACTCTAAGAAATTCCAGCTTTAAATTAATTTGCAGTATTGGTTTATTGCCCATTTTGGTGGAATTAAATATTAGTTTATCACTAGAAACTTCTGAGAAGTAGGTAGGCATTGCCTAGTACCTCATCAAGAAAGCTATTCCAACATATGGTAAATTTATTTGTCAATGAATGTCCACAGTATTAAGATAATCAGTAAGTATGAGAAAATGATAGAAGGATGTAAGAATGGAAATATTTTTAGTAAAGGATTTATATATGAATATTAAGATGGTTGGATGTTTCCAAATGGAAAGGAGAAATTTAAGAAGACTTATTTATGTTATGAAAGTTTGAACAAGATATTTTAGATATGTAAAAGATGAGGCCTAAAAGATATATAATCTTAAAATTTCTAGTTAAAATTTAATCAAACCTTTACTTAACTCAATGGTGTTACTGATCTAATATTGAAAACTATTACAAAGATTGACTTAAAAATAAAAATATATGTCCAATCAAAGTTTATTAAAGAGCATTTATATTTGGCTAAATATCATACAATTTTCAAATTATCAACCAGATTATGATAACTG
>NW_008360316.1:4258622-4262674 GCF_000622305.1 Nannospalax galili | reverse complement strand
ATGTGGCTTGGGGAGTCCAGGCACAGAGAGCTGCGCTATGCACTTACCGCAAGAGGCCTGAGGATAGGAGTGCAGGCTAGGAGAGTTAGCCAGTGGTGCAGGTCCAGGGACGTAGAGAGAGGTGAGGGCGAGGCCAGGACCAGAAGCGGTGCTCCTGGGGCCCAAGAAAGGCACTCGGTTGGTCTGGGTGAGAAGTATCAAGAAGCAGTATTGGTTCCCCAGGTGTCTGGGGCCCCAAGACTAGGAATGGCGCAGGGCCCAAACTGGGAGTAGCAAACAGTGGGGGAGATGGAAGGGTGAATGTGGCTTGGGGATTCAAGGCACGGAGGGCTGCGCTATAGACTTACCCCAAGAGGCCTGAGGATAGGAGTGCAGGCTAGGAGAGTTAGCTGGTGGTGCAGGTCCTGGGTCACAGAGAGAGGTGAGGCTGGGGCCAGGACCAGAAGCAGTGCTCCTGGGGCCCAAGAAAGGCACTCAGTTGGTCTGGGTGAGAAGGATCAGGAAGCAGCTATAGACTTTCCCCAAGAGGCCTGAGTATAGGAGTGTAGGCTAGGAGAGTTAGCTGGTGGTGCACGTCCAGAAATGCAGAGAGAAGTGAGGGTGGGGCCAGGACCAGAAGCGGTGCTCCTGGGGCCCAAGAAAGGCAGTCAGTTGGTCTGGGTGAGAAGGATCAGGAAGCACTCTTGGTTCCCCAGGTGTCTGGGGCTCCAAGACTAGAAGTGGCACAGGTCCCAAACTGGGAGTAGTGAACAGTGGGGGAGATGGAAGGGTGAATGTGGCTTGGGGATTCAAGGCGCCGAGGGCGCGCTATAGACTTACCCCAAGAGGCCTGAGGATAGGAGTTGATAACTGACATTTTTAAGTGTTTAAAAACCATATGAAGAGTTTACTCTCCTTCCTTAGTCCATCATAGCTGTCATATTATTGTTGTTGATTTTTTAATTGCCATTTTAAACATTTGCCATTTATGTGTCCATTTTCAATAGTTAGTCACCATGTGTCTTTTTTTTTTTTTAATGGAAAATTCAGTCAAGGCGTGATCAGTAGCCCCAGGGTCTGTTAACATTGGGTGAATGAAGTCATGCATATTATTAGAAAAAAAATCTCCTAATACCTATATATTTAATTACATGGATGATACCTTATTAATCTCCTTTACTAATGATATAAATCTAATTGTTTTGAAAGATTTATAGGTTTCATGAAGAAAACTTTTATTTACAACTAGCCCCAGACAAAATTAGGCTAAATATTCCATTCAACTATCTTGTATATATTGTCATTAGTCTTTTTATTAAGCCTCATAAATTACAATTATCTGTTACCAAAAAAAAACCCATAAATTCTTTTATACAGCATTAAGGTAATTTCAATTGACTTTAACCTTCCCTTGGAACTCCCAATTTAGCCGTTTATCACACTTTTGCTACTCTTAAAGAAGACACTAATTTAAATTTGCCCTACCACATTGTGATGCCCTACAACTCCTCTTCTATTACATCAATTACAGCTAGAAGCTGAATTTAAACTAAAAACAGCTTTGTCATATATGCTTCAATTTGCCTGTTTGTTTGCTCTTAAAAGTCCCTTTTTCAGGGAAAGAAGGCACTCAAGAGAGGTAGGACCTTAGGAGAAGGGTATTATTAAGGGAGAAAGGGGGAAAATGGGTGTGCCTTAAGTGGGAAAACCGTGATGGAGGGGTGAGGTAATGAGAGAGATAAATAATGCCTAGCTAGTTTTGAAAAGCAGAGGGAACCATAGTAATCCTACAACCTACTGACAAATTATACATAGGAGATCAAGAAATGTGTCTAGGTAAGGTTTGTCTGAGAACAATTGGTCTTTGCCCAAGATTAATCTACATGACCCACAGTAATTAAAAGTACCAGACTGGTGGAACTAAACTTCTTGGATGTTTAACAGAAATACCTTGAGGCCTATACTACTTTGGTCAGAGGGACATAAAGGACAGTTTTTGCTCCTTGCCCTCCTAGGTCAACTAGTTCCAGGGGAATATGAGCATCTCTCAAAATGTCCTGTAATTGTGGTGGGTCACCTGTTCTCTTGATCAAGGAGGCCAAGGAGACCCCACCATATGGACTTTAACCAGTGTCCAGTCTACAAAGAGGAGGGTCAACACAGAGGAATCATTTCCTCCATGCTTCCAAACGAAGCCAACCATGGTTGAACAGGACCTTTGACTTATCTTCACATAGGCGAAACTGGCAAAAGAAAGGAGTCAGGGACTCCTCCAAGCCCATGTGACCTCTGGGGAACAGATCCTCAAACGACCTTAAGAGTAAAAATAAATTGGTTCATCTGGGCCAAGTGTATGGCCTTAAACACCCAAAAGGAAAGTATAAACAAAGATTAAAGGGGCCAATATAATTTCTTAAGAGTCCATATGCATAGCTAAAGGCTACATAACAAGCAACAATGCCAGATAGGAGATACCTTCCTTTGAGTTGTTGGTCAGTGTGGCCAAAGGGACTCCTAGATAGTAAACTAGCATAGAACTGGGGAAATGAACAGCAGACCCCAATCTTATCTAAAGGAGATGAGGAACAGCTGACCCTCCTGTAACAGGGACCTCTGGCTGACTAGATTTACCAGAAGGGCAGACAGGGAGGAATGGATGAAGGTACTGACAACACAGTTGACAGTGACAGGGATGGCAGAGTATTGAGCCTCTAGTGGGAGAGGAAGGCTGTCTATCTGACGAGTTTTGTATTCATGCTCAGATGCCGAGGAGCTCAGAAGGTGGGCGACTGTGACCAGTGATAGTCATGTATATAGAGATTAGAAATGCATGTGAAAACGTCTCAATGTCAATTGCTTTGGAATGAATTCTTCTGTATGAATAAAAAAATAAAAAAATAATGATTAAAAAACAATAATTAGTAGATGTGAAAAACATTAGCATTGAAATCTACCTGAAGACTTTATATCCATGCTCAGATGCCAAGGAGCTCAGAAAGTAACCGACTGTGACTAGTAATAATCATATAGAGATTAGAAACTCGCGTGCAAATATCTTAATGTCAATTGCATTAAAAATGATTTTTTTCTGTAAAAAAAAAACTCCCATTTTCATTACCATAGCAATTAAACAGTTAACTCCCTCTTTAATAACTCTAGAATGGTTATTTCTACCTAATACACCTAAATGAAAACTATTTTACCTCAAATTAACAAAGAGGTAATTACTCTTGTTCAAGAGGCCTGAAGTAGAGGCATTCAACTTACTAGACAAGATCCTGATATTATTTATTCTTCCATATCATGAAATAACTTTCAACTTTCTTTTAGAGAACTCAGAAGAATGACAGATAACGTCTATTTTTTTTTTTTTAGGGAAAGCTTCCTTTACTGTCTTCTGTATGAAATTCCTTTATTTCCTTCTCAAATATTTTCTTCCATAAATATATATCCCATTCCTAATGCACTAACAAATTATTTTCAGGTGGAGGCAACAAATTTGGCAAAGGAATCATTACCAATATAGCATTGTCTTGGTAACCCTCAGAGAAACCACCGCCTAGGCAGCAGAACTTTTAGCTATTCGTTCTGTTTTCAAACAATTTCCTATTAACCCTTCAATTTTCTAACTGATTGTCACCATTAGCTCAAGCCATCTCACTATTGTTTCAAGTCCCTTTGGTTCCAGTTCTCTCTATTATCAGAATTTAACTCTACTTAAAGTCCCCTTCACAGGTGAACTCACCCCACCTTTATACAATGCATTCCAACCCATACAGAATTAGCCTGGCCTCCATGGAAGAATATGTCGTGCTAAGTGCCTAGTTATGTCTTTTAAATTATCACAGGTACAAGCTCAACAACTTATGTAATCCTGTCCTGAATACAAATTTTTGGGTCCTATCATCAGGGTGGCAAAAGGGATTCCCAGATAGTAACCCAGCATAGAACTTGGAAAATGAACAGCAGACCCCAATCTTATCCAAAGGAATATTGACAACTGAATACCACTAAATGGGGAACAGCTGGCGCTCCTAAAACAAAGACCTCTAGATAGGCTGACTAGATTCACC
>NW_008360316.1:4255156-4258220 GCF_000622305.1 Nannospalax galili | reverse complement strand
GTCTAGTAATCATCAGATATATAGAGATTAAAGACATGTGCAAACATCTAAGTGTTAGTAGCATTAAAAATGTAGGAAACAGCATATTTTTAAATGAAATGGAGATCTTTTTTAAAGGTTAAAAACTCATTCGATTTTATGTCTTACAGGGTTTATACTGAGTACAATATTGTATAACTGTAATAATTCAACTGTAAACCTAAAAATTTACAGCCAATTTTGAAAGAGACGCATCTTAGTTCTGGAAATTGTTATTGAATATGTTAATGCTGTTGTAATTAAATGCCTCTTCTAATTATATGGTTATTAAAGTAAAATTTTTTTAAAATAACACTCCCAAATATTCATCCTAATGAACGTTGGTAAATGGAAATAACTCACATAAATTTCTTTGGTCACTTTGAATTTGCTCATGTATGTGTAGGTACTTTTTAAGGCTTTATTTTCACTACTGCTCAAAGACACAAATCTGCTTGAGCTATTTAAAAACACTTATTAACTGCTTTCTCTGTAATGGGGAGCCCAAAACAAAAGCTGTTGTCCTACTTATATTTATATATCTAAAACTTTAAATTTTTATTTCATTTATTATTTTTTAAAATTTTGGCCAGGCATGGTGGTGCACACCTTTAATCCCAGCACTCTGGAGGCAGAGGCAGGCAGATCCCTGTGAGTTCAAGGCCAGCCTGGTCTACAAAGTGAGTTCCAGGACAGCTGGGGCTACAGGGAGACCCTGTCTTAAAAAGACCAAAAAAAAATTTTTTTATGTGTATGAGTATACTGCCTGCATGTATGTAAGTACACCCATGTTACACAATGCCTACAGAGATCAAAGGGAGCCTTGGACCCCCTAGAACTGGAGTTACAGATGGTAACTGAACCTGGTGCTGGGAAATAAACCCAGGTCCTCCTCTGTCAGCCTTTCCTCGTCCTTGACTCCAGTGCTATTGGGAGACCACTGCACACCAGTCCCGTCACAGAAAGACAGGGCAGGGTGAGGAGAGAGACAATGGGGGGAGAGAGGCCTCGGGCAGCAGTGAGTATGGTAGGAAGAACCATCCGGGAGACTGTGTCAGTGGACAGCTCATTTATTATGGCAGAAGCAGAGGTTTATGTATGAAAGTTTTGCAGGCAAAGAGGTGGGGTTGGTTTTCTGGCAAACAGGCAGGTAGGTAGGGGGAGGGAGGGGGCTTCTAAGGCTACATGGTCTTTGTCCTGTCCTCCAGTCACATGATCAACAAGAGACCCAGTTAGAATTAAAGGATTAGAGACCTAATAGTTTTGCTTGGGTGCTGTTGGGTAAGAGACAGTGTGTCTAGAATGGAGTGGGCCAGTTTCCTGCTGTCCTCACTGGGAGGTCTCCATACTGGCCATGCTGTACATTCCAGGCACTCCTGACTTATCCCAACATCTCCCTCTTTGTCTTTTATAAGGGATGGGTGTCATCAAAATTGGAGAAGGTATTAGGGATAGTTTGGTATTGGACCAGGACTCAGTTGGTGATGATTTTGATAACGTACTGTATTGAAAAATTGAATTAGGTGTGGGGACCTAA
Source organism: Nannospalax galili (assembly GCF_000622305.1). Lineage (NCBI taxonomy): Eukaryota > Metazoa > Chordata > Mammalia > Rodentia > Spalacidae > Nannospalax > Nannospalax galili. The sequence goes on along the minus strand of NW_008360316.1, from coordinate 4,256,665 downwards.
AGGCCCCACCTTGCATAGGTCCAAAAGGAAGTTACTGGGGGCACGGCCTGGCTTGCTTTGAAAGTCTGAAGAATACTTCCACACTTCTGAGGAGTGCATGATCAGTGCATGACCATCCTTAAGATACCCCCTGGGGGGGGGGGTGGAGTTCCAGGTGCCTTTATAAGCTCTTTAATACCTGTAATAAATGGGTCCCTGCCTGACTAGACTCCCCGTTGCATCTGAGTGTCCCTGGGTACTGGGGGTGGTGTGGGCTGGTGAACAGCGTGCTTACTCATCCCCAATCATCACCTCCCTGGGGGTCACTGGTTCGAAACCCCAGCAGACAGGGTGCCATGAGGAACAGGGTACATAGAGCTAGCAGGGGGCCTTACAAGGGTAAGAGCCAAGCAAGGAGGGGGTGGAAAACCATGGGGTCCCTCCTGGATCGGAGAGGGCCTGGAGGCTATTCTTTAGGTCTTGGAGAGTTTTGACATTTTGTTCAATGGCCCCAGATTTGTTTATATAAAAACAACATTCCTCTTTTAATAAGAGGCAGGATCCCCCTTGTTCAGCTGTTAATGAGTCAAAGGTCCTTTGGTTTTGGAGCACCACGCTGGCCAGGGATGTGATTTGGCTTTGTAAGGCCTCGAGGCTCTCGATTATGGATGTCATGGCTTGTTCAAGCCAGCTGCGAAATTTGGCCACCGAGTGATAGGAGTGGCCCAGGGCCTCCCCTGCGATTCCAATCGATCCTGCAGACAGAGCGAGTCCCAGGCCAATGAGCAGGGGGATGAACACCTCTCTTTTGCATCAGTGGGGAGTTGTCATCATATTAGCTGCTTCTTCCTTTTCTAGAATGTAGAGTTGGGGGGTAACAATGACAGGAGTACAAAAGGCAGAAATAGTTTGGTTGATACAAGTTGTTATGGTGCCATTACACCAAAAGAGGGCCAGGGGCAATGCACATAGGGCTATGGATCTAGAAATGTTAGAGGCACAGGTGGAGGGGGGGAGGTAAAGTAGAGGAGCTGAAAAAACAAAAAGGCAAGGAAGGGAGCTGGTCATGGAAGGGGATTTTGGGGAGAGGTCGGTGGTGGGTTATCTCCTGGGTGTTCCCTCCAATGATCAAGATGTTAGCTGGAATGGCTGCTAGCAGGGATCTGGTGAGAGAGGCACAGAAGAAACATTGAGAAATATTAGGATGGAAAGAAAGCTAGATAAGGTCAGAAGCATATTGGATGTATTGAACCCAAGTTAGAGATGTTTGAATTTGTTTTTAATCTCACCCTCTTGAGAGAGGATATGTGATTTAATCTGTTCCAATTGTGGTGCTCGCACTAGCTGATGGGATATATGTATGTCAGTGTTGGGATATGATGCAAACCCATTACTATAAAGCTTGCCATGAACTCCAGTGCACCATCGGTCATCCCAAGGGTCCTTATCTCCAACTCCATCACATCACACTAGTTTAGTTTAAATAAGGTCAAGAATATGGGGTACAGGCAAACCTCACCAGCACCCAAA
>NW_008360316.1:4249702-4254803 GCF_000622305.1 Nannospalax galili | reverse complement strand
CCAGAGGAGGACTATGGGGGGGTTCTGTTGAATTTTTTGAAATGTTGAATAAATTTAAGGTAGCTAGTGCCATAGACAGTTGTATGTTGGGAGGGTAATTACCTCCCTTTTGTTTTGTGAGCTGATTTTTTTAAAGGTTTGTTGGGTTCTTTTGATAATTCCTTGTCCTTGGGGATTATAGGAGATTCCTGTATGGTGGGATTTGTCCCAGTGGGAGCAGAAGGATTTAAAGGTTGAGCTGATAAAGGCTGGGCCATTGTCAGTTTTTATGTCGAGGGAGGCCCATAATGGCAAATGTCATGAGCATGTGGGCAATAAGTTTTCTTGAATTTTCTTGAGTTTGTGCAGTGGCCCAAATGAATTTGGAATAAGTGTCCACTATAATGAAAACAAACTTTTGACCACCGAATCGTGGGACATGAGTAACGTCAATTTGCCAGAGGGTGTTCGCCTTCAGGCCATGGGGGTTGGTACCCAGAGTTTGTAATGCAGGGGTACATATTAATGAGAGACAAGAGGAGCAGGTTTTTAGGATCCATTTTAGGTGGGCTGTAGGGGCTTTAGGGAATTGGGTTTGGAGGCCTTTGAGGTTTGTATGCATAAGAGCATGAAACCTTTTAGCTTTTGTAAGGGTACAATGGAAGGCCCCATGGGAGGCAAAGTGATCAGTGAGGGCATTACCTGTAAGAGGACATGGCAAGGGGCTGTGGGAATGGATATGTTGGATATAGAGGGATTGTTTATGTCCCTCTAAAAGGGTAGATATGGAAATGAGCAAGGGGGATAAGGGGTTTTGGTCAAGTTTAACAAAAGATCTCAAGATCCAGGGGAGGTTAGTGACATAAATGCTATCAGAAAATAGGTTGGTGGGCTCATGTACCTCCTTTAGGGCAAGGTAGGCCGCATATAATTCTTTATATTGGGGGAATTGTGAGGAAGTTCTTAGAAGAGGACAGTGAGTGGTTGGGCAGCATCCTTATAGAGGATGGAGGCAGCTCCCTAGAAGCCCCCATCAGTGAAGATTGTAATGGCTTCCTCCAAAGGGGCTTGGGAGAACAGGCAGGGAGGTAGCCAGGGGAGGGAGAGTAGGGCAGCAATCCATTTTTCTTTGGGAAAGTGGTTGTCTATTTGTCCTGGAAATCCCATTAGGCTAACAGCTATCTGGGAGTGATTACGGATCAGCCATTGGACATCAGAGAGGGAAAGGGGAGTGATGATTTTGTCAGGTTCTTTCCCTAAGGTTTGTAAGGAATGATTCCTTCCTTGACATATGTTAGCCAAAGCGTCCATTTTGGTTAATAAGAAAGGGGCATTTCCAATAGGGGTATGAAGCCATTTGAGGACCCCTTGAGGTTGATGGAGGGCCCTAATGGGGGTTGGGGAGGAATTGAAAATCAAGAGGTGGACCAGGGAAGAGGGATTATAGCAATGTAGGGTCATCTCTTGAAGGGATTTGTTGATGGCTGCCAAGGCCCTGTTGGCTTCCAATGTGAGTGAGTATTTGGATGAAGGATATTCATCCCCTTTTAGGAGGTTGCAGAGGAGTTGAAGGGTGTCTGTAGAGAGTGGAGCCAAGGCCTGAGCCAGTTGAGGTTCCATAGGTAACTCTGTAAGGAAGCCAGGGTAAGTTGGGAAGGGAAGGAAAGGACATTTTTGGTGGCCGTATGGTTGTTAGAAGACTTTTAGTGCCTAGAAATTTTATGGGAGAGATGCGCTGAATCTTTGTATGAGTGATTTTAAAGCCAGAGGCCTCAAGAGAGGATATTAATTGATCCCTGAGGTCTGGTAAGGGTAGCAGGGTTCATACCAGGCAAGGTTGCCATCCATGTAATGGTAAACATGGAGTCCCTTTTTAATATGGGGTTTTAAGGCAAAAGCAATGGCTTTTAGCCATTCCTTGTGGGGGGAACAGTCCATTCATATCTTTTTGCAGGTCCAGAATTATTGATTGTGGGGACGGAGAAGGCAAATCTCTTATAATCTCTTGGGTGTAATGGAATGGAGAAGAAACAGTTCTTGATATCGATGGATAACAAGGGGGTATTTGTGGGAATGGCTGAGACCAGGGGGAGTCTGCATTGAGGGGAGCCCCAAATTTGCATGGTTTTGTTGATGGCCCTTAGGTCTTGTAATAAGCACCATCACCCTGAGCTTTTTCTTATGGTGAAGATGGGAGTGTTCCACGGGCTGCGGGAAAGCCAGATATATCCTAATTGTAATTGTTCTTTATCAAGTTTTTCAGTGATTAGTAATCTCTCCCTAGATAGTGGTCACTGTTCAACCCAGGTGGGATAATCAGAGCTCCATTCTAGGCAGGGAGTTTGATATTTAACAGTGGCCATTAGAATTGGGAGTGATCAGTGAATGGGCAAAAGGGGCATGAATCAGATGGGTTGCTGGGGTCCATTGAAGGACCCTCATCCCCGGTGGTGATAATTACATTGAGAGCTCCTAGGAGGTCTCTTCCTAGTAGGTTAGTAGCCATGTCATCAACCAAAGGGCAGATGTGGCCTTTGTTTCCATCAGGGTCCTCCGATGTGAGGGTTTCTTTAGTGATGAAGGCCTGGGAGGTGCCCCCAACCCCCACTAACTTGGGGCCCAGTAGTAAGAATCATGTTGAGGAGGCTTCCTGTCTCCTAATGATAGTCTTATCGGCCCCTGTGTCAATGAGGCATTTAAAGGGTTTTCCCCCTAATTTGATAACTATTTGGGGGTGAGTTTTCTCTAGTATGGTGGAGGTCCATAAGGTCCTGACCTTAGGAGGCTGCCCTCTTACTGGTGGGGCTGAGGGCTGCCCTGAGAGAAGTTTAAAGGTGGGAGTGGCTTTCCTTCTTTATCATATTTGGAATGGCAATTGCTTTTCCAGTGGAAACCTTTTCTGCAGCGAGGGCAGACTGTCTTAGGGGTTTCATTTGTTTTAGTTTGGTTGTTATCTTGAGGGCATTCATTCTTCCAGTGTCCCCCATCTCTGCATTTAAAGCATTTACCTTCTTGTTTTAAGGCAGCTGAGAAATCCTGAGCTATGGATGTGGCCTTATGAGTGGCCGTGCCTATATCTTGGGTGGCCATGATCTGTTTATCATAATGTTCCTCCTTTAAGCCTTGATAGGCCTGTCCACATTCAGAGGTCATCCCATCCCAAACAATATTGCGGAGTAGGATGTCTCTTGTTGTAGGGTCATAAATTTTTCTATCTATGCTAGTTTGGAACCTGAGTATAAAGTCAGCAAGGGATTCTTTGGGTTTTTGCCAGAGGATCATGAGGGATGATTCAGAGGTATGGCCAGAAGGAGGGGTAATATGCTCCCAGGCCTGCAAGGCACAAAGGCATACCTGGTCATAATACCCAGGCAGAAATCCCACTTGCTGGGCTCCTGTGGCCCAGTCGCCCTAACCAAAGAGGGTGTCAAAGTCCCAATTGATATCAGCTTGGTCAGTGTTTTTGCAATGTTGTTGGATACACTCATCATGGAAAAGGGCCTCCCATTGTAAGAAGAGGGGGCCAGGCAGAGACACCCTACAGATGTCTCACCAGTCTTGGGCCATATTCAAGGTGGCATTGAGCTAAGGAGGATATTTTTTGTCCAGGGGGCATGTATGCCATCCTTACACACAGCTTATTGGAGTTCCTTAAGGTCTCCTGCTGAGTATGGTATCATTGTAGGAGCCTGTGAAAGGTGGGACCAGGTTAACTGGTAAGGCCTGATATTCTAGGTTTTGTGTGTCCCTGATACTGCAGAGCTGCTGGGTAGCTGAAGGGGTGGGTTTTGGCAGGGCAGCGGGAATAGGTTGGGGGTTCTCCCTAGGGGGAGGTTTGGGGTCTTTGTCCCCAGCTTCCTCGTGTGGGTAGGGAGGCAAAAGCAGAGGGGGGTAGAGGTGTGAGGGTTCCATTTTAAAGTTAGCTAACTCTTTTCTGAGATTTTTTATGGCCTGTTCCAGCAAAGCCAGGTTGGCCACGGGATGATCTTCAGGCAATTCCTCATCCGAGTCCTCAGGGGAAGGGTTGGGACAAGGGGGAGCCATCTCTGATATTGTGGGTTGAGGGGGGACTTACGCATTGCCTGATGGCCTCAATGATTGGGAGGAATTGGGGGGGTGTCTTCGATTTCCTTCCATCTGGCTAGGTAGGCTACCCTAGTCCAGATTTCTGAGTCATATGCATTCCCAGAGGCCATCCAAGGGGCGAGTTGTAGGACTTCATCCCAAAAGGCAGTAGCCTCCTTCTGAGAGAGTTTAACCCCTCTACTTTGAAGAAGAGCCCAGAAACCCCTAATTTGGGCATCCCTCAAGTTTATGGGGGTATTGCCCATGATAGAAAAGGAAAGGGGGGGTGAAATACTGAGTCCTAGAGGAACATTCCCAAGACCTGGAGGTTACAAGGGATTCCTGACTAGTGCAGGGTGCAAGCCTGACTGGGTTTTGCAGTAGAGAGATGTATAGATAGGAGGTCTTTGGTGACACCTGGACAGGCAGTCGAGGTCCGTTCAGAGGACTAGGAGCCTTTGGCTAACATCAGAGAGTGGCCTTGATCAGAAAGCTTCAGTTGCTCTTTCATCTTGAACAGTCCCTTGCAATGGCACAAACCAAAAGTAAAAAGGGGGAAAGGAGAGAATGCCAATCCTCAGAGCACTATAGTCAAGGCTTAGCAGCCAATGTCCCTCTGTTGGGGAGTACTCACGTTCTCCTGCGCATCCCGGAAAGCCTTTCTCAAGCCCCACGTTGAGTGCCAGCTGTCGGCCTCTCCTTTGTTTTGGTTTGTTTCGGTTTGGTTCGAGACAGCATCTCATTACAGAGTCCACATTTGCCTAGAACAGAGAGCTTCTTGCCTCAGCATCCTGTTTGCTGGGATTATAAGCTTGGCCAACTCTATCTGGCTGTGGGAGCCAATTCTCTTTTTTTTCAGTTTTATTTATTTTTCAATAAAAAAAAATTTTAGAAGCATTTCATTACAGCTTTAACAATTTCCAGAGCAAAGATGCATCTCTTCCAAAAGTGGCTATAAAATTTTTAGGTTCAGCCGAGCGTGGTGGTACACACCTGTAGTCCCAGCACTTGGGAGGCAGAGGCAGGCAGATCTCTGTGAGTTCAAGGCCAGCCTGGT
>NW_008360316.1:4243056-4244211 GCF_000622305.1 Nannospalax galili | reverse complement strand
ATCTCATTCAGGAGTGTGTTGTTTAATCTCCATGTGTTCATGTGGTGATTAGGGTTTCTTTGGGTGTTGTTTGTAAACTTTATCATTGTGGTCCTGATAGAATGCATGGAATTATTTCAATCTTTTTGTATTCGTTGAGGTTTGTTTTTTGCCCCAGGACATGCTCGATTTTGGAGAAGGTTCCATGGGGCGCTGAATAGAAAGTATGTCCTTTGGTGCTTGGGTGGAGTGGTTGTCTGTTAGGTCCATTTGATATATGTTGTTTAATTCAGATGTCTCTCTGTTAACTCTCTGTCCTGTTGACCTATCTATTGGATCAGAGGGGTACTGAAGTCCCCTACTATTAATGAGTTGGGTTTAATCTGGGTCTTAAAGTCCTGTGGTATTGTTTTTACGAAGTTGGGTGCACCAGAGTTTGGCGAATATATGTTCATGACTGTAATATCTTCTTGATTCATTGTTCCTTTGATCAGAATGAAGTGACCCTCTTTGTCTCTTCTGATTAGTTTTAGTTTGAAGTCTGTTTTGTCAGATATTAGAAGTGCTACATTGTTTAATCTGGGTCTTAAAGTCCTGTGGTATTGTTTTTACGAAGTTGGGTGCACCAGAGTTTGGCGAATATATGTTCATGACTGTAATATCTTCTTGATTCATTGTTCCTTTGATCAAAATAAAGTGGCCCTCTTTGTCTCTTCTGATTAGTTTTGTTTAAAGTCTATTTTGTCAGCTATTAGAATTGCTACACCTGCTTTTTTCTTAGTACCATTTGCTTGGTATATTTTTTTCCATCCTTTCACTTTAAGATAGTGTCTGTCCTTGAAAGTGAGATGAGTTTTTTTGCAGACAACAAAAAGATGGGTTTTGTTTCTTAAGCCATTCATATAGTCTGTGTCTTTTGACTGGGGAGTTCAGTCCATTAATGTTTAAAGTTATTAATGAAAGATGAGTATTGAATCCTGTCATTTTTTTTTGTTTTTATTCTTGCTATAGCTGTACTTTTACACTGTTATACCCTCCTTGGAGTTCTTTCTGCAACCCCTTGGGTATAGTCATTCCTTTCTTCAGCTCTTTGTATTGCTCCCAGAACTCTCTGAAGGGCTGGTTTTGTGGACAAGAATTCCTTCAGCCTATTTATGTCATGGAAGATTTTTCTTT
>NW_008360316.1:4220865-4242265 GCF_000622305.1 Nannospalax galili | reverse complement strand
TGCCCTCAGGCTTTTTCCTAAGGTCTGGTTCCCTCCAGGAAAGATGTTGTCCTCAGGAATTTGGGGGTTGGACTGGCCTGTGAGCAGGGCCCAGGAAAGATGCTGGTCTCAGGCAGCTGATGGCCATGCCATCCAGAGATGCAAAGGAAGATAGGGGTGGGAAAAGGCCCCAAGGTCTCCTGGGGACCAGGAGAGAGGCTGGCAGGTTGTGCAGGCCCAAGGAAGCAGAGGAAGCTGAGGGCGGGACCAGGCCCAGAGGGCTCCTGGGGACCCTGAGAAGGAACTGGGTTAGTTTGGATGCAAGGGTTCAGGAAGCAGTGGTAGTTCCGGGCTGAGTGTTCAGCCCCAGTGTCTAGGAAAGAGGCTGGCAGGTTGTGCATCTCAGGGAAGCAGAGGGAGGTCTTTTAAAGCTTTCTAAAAACATTCCTCTTAGTTTTCCCTCTAGGATCTGATTCAAAAAAAAAAAGCAACATCTTTAGTAGCAGGGTAACAAAACCCAATCCTCTTAAGGGCCAACTAATGGCTAGATTCTATTCATATCATTAATTGGAGTCAAGGCTCTGTGTCTGTGTTTTCTCCTATGGGCTTCTCTGAATCAAAGCATGACTGGTACAGCCATACCAGAAGTTGACAACTTGGCAACAGAAGAGAGACTGTCTTCTGAAGTTCAACCACAAGGGTAGCTGTCCTGATTGTGTGCATTCTCATCATGGGGCTGCCCTGTTCTCCCTGTGCCTCTTTTTCCAGAGACCTAAGATAACATTGTGCTGACTCTTGCTGTTTCTCCAGCACACTACACCCTAACCAGCCATGGCCAATGACCATCCTCATGGAGATGTGAGAATGACTTTTCTAAGAATGCCTTCTTTTACAACATGGACATAATCTGGACTAATGATTTTCACATTACCTTCCAACCAAAAAGGGTCAATCTTCATAAATTAAACAAGTTCCCTGAGTCATGTGCTCCTCTTTTGACCTAAGCACCTGACCTCAATCCCTCAGGACTCCACCTTGCCCTCCATTTATGACAGTGAATGAATGTGGGTAGGCTTAATTAACATATCAAAGCAAGGCACTGGACCATGTGTTTCTCATTGAAAGCAGTGAGAAAAATGGAGACATCTGTTTGATATGGTATATGTGATTTTAGACCTAGGGATCAAAGGGCAAAATTCTTTGATTGGTGAATCCTAGCTTCTACTTCCCCAATTATGCTGGAAACGGTGCTTCAATAAAAGTATGAGTGAGGCCTGTCTCGAGAGCACAATTCTGAGAGAGACATCAGAATGAACAAGTGGCTCTTAGAGTCCAGGTTTACTCTTGGCCTTAAATGCTATGAATCAGACTGTTTCTTTATTCATGTTAACTGTAATGTGGCTTGTGCCACACAAGTTATTGTGAATGTCACAGTACTCATCATTCTGAGTGTCACATAACATTATCATGAGGGCACTGAAAGTTATTGCCAGGGCACACAAGGACATTGTGAGTGTCATTAAAGTAATTGTTGGGACACACAGGGTAATTTTAAGTGTCCACACAAGTAATTTTGAGTGTAACAAAAGTCATTGTGAGAGAACACAAAATCATTGTGGTGGTCAGTGGGTTTGATCTACTGAAGAAAGGACTTAGGGGAAAGATGGAGAGCAGAGTGCCCAGAGCAGCACTGGCCCCAGGCAACTGCTTCCCTTCTTTGTCCCACCTCCCTCTCTTTTCCTTTCCCCCAGCAAAGCTTAGTTCATTACTAGATTTTGAGACAGGATTTTACATTTTCTGGTTGTTTTTTTTTTTGTTGTTTTTGTTTTTTTAATTTTAGAGTGACAGCATGCATTGTTAGCAGGTGTCTCTGGTGGCAAGTGGTACCAGAGTCCCTGAAGAAAAGGCAGAGGGTTCCTTCCCCTCCATCCCTCACACCCCAGCTTCAGTCCACATAGGCTCTCCCAGCATGGTAGAGACCGGCCTGGTTTCTCGGTAAACCATAAATTCATCGACTCTCTGAGAAAGAGAGTTTGGAGATTCTGAGGTTCTCATTTGGGGGGCTGAAGGCTCTGTGGGAATCATGGCTGCCATGGTAAAGGGCTCCATAACTCAGTGTCTGCTTGTCTCATTTTAACCCCAGAAGGTACTGTCTGATTTTTTAAAACAGCAAGTTGGCCACCAGTGAGGTATGTAAATAAAGCTTAAATTGATCACATTAATCATCTTGAAACTCCACAGTGACCTTGGAATTTCCAGAATTCTCTACAGTACCTGCCAGATTTCTGTAAGTTCTGGTGTGTGGTCATACAGATAGAGTTCACTTCATTAGGAAGCATTTTAGCCACTGGAGGGTCCCAAGGCTTCTCTTCCAAGGCTTGAGCAGGCCGTGTGCTAGCATTTTCATAACCCTTTGGTGGCGTTTCAAGTCCTGTGATTTATGGCTGCTTTCAAGCTAGACTTACTAAAAGACTTGAATTTCAAAACGTTTCCAGCAAAAGAACTTTCTCTGCCTTCCTGGTGGCCTTCTGAAGTGCCCTTCAATTATTAGTCAGTGAAGACAGGCTTTGCCCTCCTTCATTTTTAATGCCACTGACTTATTGTTGATTGGTTGGGTTGTTGTTGTTGTTGTGGCTGTCATTGTTGTTCTGAGATATAGTGTCTCACCTAGTGGCTGGGGCTGACCATTCACTTGTGGCAGTTCTCCTGCCTCTGCTTCCCAAGTGCTAGAATTACAGATGTGCACCATACCCCAGGCTTGCTCTCTTTATGGCAGAGTTTAGTTAGCAAAGTCCTACCAGTACCGTGCTTATTTGTTTGTTTGTCTATTATTGTGTGTGTGCAAGATGTACGTGTGGGTGCTTGTGCCATGGTATGTGCATGTGGAGGTCAGAGGACATCTTTGTGGTCATTTTTCTCCTTCCGTCTTTACTCAGGTTCTGGATTGAGCTCAAGTTGTCAGGGTTGCACAGTAAGTGCTTTTACAAACATTTGAGCCATCTTGTGGGCGCCCCTGACATTCCTATTGAAGCGAGTTGGGAAGAAGGGTGCCTATAGCCAGGCCACATTAACACCTCCCTATCACATGCATCTAACATCATTCTCTTGAAGCTCTGAATGCAAGTCCAGTTCCCCTCTTTGATATGAGGTCATACCTTATGGAAGACCGAAAGTCACACATTCACTATCCATTTGTTCAGTGGTAGAGTAGATTTACTTGGTTCCAAATACAATGCCAGGGCTGAGAAATACAAGAGTAGATCTGAGGATGTAGAGCTCTTGCTCCATCCATGAAGCACAGGGTTCAATCCCTAACACTGTATACATTGGGCATAGCAGCTCACACCTGTTATCCCAGCACTCAGGAGATGGAGACAGGAAGATCAGACCTCCAGGGTTGTCTTTGGCTACACAGAGAGTTTGAGGCCAGCCTGGGGTACATGAGACAATCAATCAGTCAACCAACCAACCAATCAATCAATCAATCAAATAGGTGGCAAGCCCACTCAATATCTTTTAAACAGGTCTGACCTTTTTATATTTTATTTATTATTTTTATTTTATGTGTATGAGTGTATTGCCTGCATGTATGTGAATGCACCTGTGTCATGCAATGCCAGCAGAAGTCAGAAGAGGGCTTCAGATTCCCCTGGAACTGGAGTTAAGAACGGTTCATAGCCACCATGTGGGTGCTGGGAATTGAACCCAGGTCCTCTGCAAAAGCAGTCAGTGCTCTTAACTGCTGAGCCATCTCTCCAGCTCCAATAGGTCTGTCTGACTTTTAAAGATATGTATAAGTTCTTGGGCACAGCAGCTGGGAGGGGAATGTCCTCTGAAAGTTCCACAGCATTCATCAGCTAGAATGGTATGTGCAAAGGCCCAGCTTGTAGTGGGAATGATGAGAAATGAGGCCTGGCATGAGTTCAGGGCAGAAAGCCCTGTGGTTTCTATGTCACCCTGAGGGGATGTAGTCATTCACTGTTCAGCCAATGACTTGACCTGAAGACCCCGGAGTCCTCTGGTGTGTCCAACCTGTGGCCTACCAACCCGTGGTCAGGGTTGGTGTTTCTAGGTTCTTCCATTGAAGTAAGGGCTCACACAGTTTTGCTGCTTTTGCAAACGTAACTTTATTCAGAGTAAAACAATACTACAGATTAAGAGGGTTACACTGTGAAGACTGACAGCAGACCACATGAGTGGCGAACTCAAGGGCTTCAACTATTGCTTTGAGTTTCCTTTTATGGGGTTCAAGAGAGGGAGGAGTTTGGTTTCTATGGAGTGTAGTTTGGGTGGTTCTCTATGTTGATTGATAGATTATGTCACATAATCACTTTTCCTACTGCTGTGTCCCATCTCATAATACACCTGATTTTAATCACATGCATGTTCAATTATGCATAAGCATAAGGTGGTAAATAGGGGACTGTGAGTCAGATTCACTGCTGGGAGGTGCACGTAGCATCCAATCCCCTCCTCCCACGGTCCTTGCGACAGCCTGAGGAAAAAGTTCTCCAAACCCCTGTGTGAAGAATCTTAACGAGTTTATTGGACTTGCTAACTGAGCTTGGGGTACAGACATGCGGGTGCCCCCTCATTCATGGCTGTATTCGAAAGTCCACACCCAGACATAAATCCTGTGGTTCTGACAGCCTTACAAAGTAGTAAGAGACCAGCCTCGTGTTTTTCCCAGCTTTTATACCATTAGCCCCTCGCCTGCAAGTGGCTATAGTCAACCAATTGGCTGGAAGAGGGAAGGGGGTGGCTTCTTTGCAGAGCATAGGAAGGAGGTGGGTCTATGGCTCATCATCACAGGGTCAGAGGAACATTCTCCGGGTCACAGGGACTCTCCCTAAAAGTTCACTTGAAGGACAGTTGCCTTATTGTGCATGCACGCAAAACCAGTTCAGCCTAGATTAGCCTTTCTAGTCTCTGTATTAGATACACTGGGAATATATTTCAACTGAAACTAGGTTTGACTGTTGTTAGGGGAGGAGAAACTTATAACATTATTCAGAGAGGGGTGTTTGTGTAGCCCAATGCTGGTGGGGGTCTGAGGTTACTAGGTGTATTGTTCAGAGAAAGTGTGTGTGTGCCTAGTATGTACAAGCAAAGGGTCTAGGTTACCAAGTGTATTATTAGAAGGACATGTGCATAATTCAGTCCTGGTGAGATCCAGGTTGTTAAGTTGTTGCCCATATTTACCTGACTCACGTGTGGCTGAGGATAGTTACAAATGTGGCCTAACACAAATGATAAACCATCTTAATAATATTTGTATTGTGTGCGATTTTTTTTAACTCAGCTGCACAGTTCTCGATCGTTAACTTTGTAGATGATAACACTGAATTACAATGCCTTAAGGTTGGGCACACCTGCAAGTTGTTTAAAAGCTTGGAGGTCACAGAGCATGGGGATTTGACGTTCCAGAAGAAGACACCCTCCACCCAATGAGAGGGTGTGACCCCATCCAGAGCAGAGGTGGACACTAAATCCCCTTGGTAGAAATTCTGAGACCGAGCTCAGTGCCATTTTGGTTCAGGGTCCACTCAGTCGGTGATGTTGGACATGTGTGTACATTCAGCAATTGGCTAGATCTTCTGCTAACATCAAGTAGACATCCCAGTCTTTGAGAAGACTCGGGATTGGATGATAAATCCACTTCTGTGACTTCCTCACTTCTGGCATGTGGCACCACCAAGCATCAGTTGCCTTTCCTTCCTGAGCCTGGGCATCGGGACCCTGACTGGATCTTCAGGCCACCCAGCCAGCAGATCTGAGTGGGCCTACAGGATGCTCATTTGTGCACCCATCTCTAAGTCCTAGTCATCCCCTCACCTGACAGCTAGCCTCCCATCTGATCGTGTTTTTCCTAACCTCTTAGTCTTATTTCAGCAGCTTTGCTGCCTCTGCTGTTTGGTTCTTGTCTGCTGACCAGCATCTGCAGGAAGTCCAGAGGCTGGGAGGATGGTCTCTGTCTTGGGGGGGGACAGTGAAAGAAATTAGTGCATCTCATGTCTGCAGCTTCCTGCCTGCCCTGCCCAGGCTGCCTGCAGGCCTCACCTGTCTGCCTGCCCCTGGCCACTTTGCTGAAGCTGTTGGGAGCTTCTGACCACCTCCAGATCTTTTTAGATACTTGAACCATAAATCAGAGAGTGAAGCAAATTAGTGAATGGGCCAAGGAGAGGTGGAACCTGGGGATAAATTTCAGGGTATCCCAGAATCCTCCCCAGTTTCTGATATTGGCCCTGAGCACCACACAAACTCTAGAAGGGCCTACAACTACTGAGCAACTGCAGTGATGCCGGAGGAGGCCACATCATTCTTCAGAGCATCACATCACTGAAACACAAGCCTCAACTCGGAAGGGATAGCGGGCTCTACGGTGTCTTTTGAGATGGAAGATCCATGCTGGGATCGTGTGGGGGAGGGGTAGAATGAGTACCGCAGAGGGAAGCTACTCCTCAGTGACTGCTTTCTCCCCTGTGCGCCCATCGGCATACTTCCCCAACTGCTAGTCTTGGTATTGAGCTTTGCAGCCCTCGCCGTGAGTCTAAATGTCTTTCTTGAACAACACATCCTCCTTCCTCCTTCCTCCTTCCTCTCCTTTTCCCCCTGTTTTGCAAGGCTGTCAGACTGAGGCCCTGGCTCTCCATGCCTCTTTTGTTCTCAGCACAGATAAAGGGGAAAGGCTAGGATCTAGGTGGCTCTGATGTGATGTCTAGGTATTAGATCAGGGAGATTAAGGGAGAGAAGGCAAGGGCTCTGCTACAGAACAGCCAAAGTTAAACATAGTCCATGCATGGAAACTGTTATCACCATTACCATCTCCATTGCTGGTGTTACACCAATGCTACACACATGCTCTACCACCACACTCCTACCACCCAGCTACACCCTGAGTCCGAGGTCCTGCCAGACATGCAGAATGCCTTTGCCCATGATTCCAGTTGACCAAGAGCTGTCCATCTCTTCAGCTTCCTCTGAAATGGGACACCTTTGCAGTAAAGTGTGATACTCAGACAGAGCCTGAGGTCTCCCGATGACTCGGGAAGAACCCAAGAACTTTCGTCTCCCACAATTCTCAAGCCTCATTCTCCTGAGTCCAATAGAAACTTGCTCCCTGGGACTCACAGCAAAGTACCTGCAAGCATAACTTTTCCCTTCCCAAAAAAGCCAACCCCACCTATTTAATCTCATGAATCACTTTAGGGTAATGATCTATTTTCATTCTAAGTATAAGTTCTGTTTGGCTCTCCAATTTTGGAATTTGGGATTCTGGTCACACATCCTTCAGAACATTTCCCTTATTGGTCTACAAACTCAACATGCCATTTCTTGAGCAAACCTGTTCAGCTGTCCATTTCCACTCTTCCTCATACAAATAGTACGTGTTTCATTAGCTTCCATTGCTGTGACAAAATATCTGAAGTAATCAACTTAGAAGGAGGAAAATTTATTTTGGCACATGGTTTCAGAGATTATGGTCCATGGTCATTTGGTCCAATTGTTTTGGGCACAGTGTATCATGACAAGAACACATGTATGAGAAGATCAACTCTTATAGTGACCAGGAGAGAGAGAGAGAGAGAGAGAGAGAGAGAGAGAGAGAGAGAGAGAGAGAGAAAGATAGGGTCCCAAAATCCCATTCAAAGGCATGCCTCCAATGACTTAACTTACACCCACTAGTTTCCACCTCCTAGAGGCTCTACCCACTTCTCATAAGGCTAGAAACCAAGCCTTCAATCCATGGGCCTTTAGGAGGCAATCTAGACCCAAACCAATTTGTTAGTGTAGGCTAGGAGCTTGAATTTTAGAAACCTCATTACAAGAAAATAAGTTCATAGCATAGAAGGTGTCCTTATTGTTTTTAAACAAAATTGAATTATCAAACTTTATCAGAACCTAGATTCATAATTCATTGATTAATGGCAATTACTGGTTTTTCATCAAAATCCAACCCAATTCTATGCACCAAGACCTCCAAGTATGTCCCAGTTATGGAGACAGAACCAAAAGGTTCTTCAAAGATGTCTTGAGTAAGCATGATCTTACTGAGTTACCCAATCAAATAGCATCTTTGAAGTCCATGATATTTAGTTCAATATCATTCAAGACCTGTTTATTAAAACAGGTCAACAAATAAAGTAGATTTGAATGCTTAACAACCAGACCTTGTAGGCTGTCATTTCTGTCAAAACTGAGGAGTCTTCTAAAACCAAACATTTCTCCTGGGCTCTGATGACAGTTATGTGTCACATTTAAAAGTACTTCCACTCTTAAGAAGAGCTCTAGAAGCCATGATTTCATCCGATGCTCACATTTGTCCTGGGTGGAGTCAGATGAGGAAATGGAGACCCAGGTATGTGCAGTCTGTTACCCAGCCTTGTTAGAAAGTGGTAGAAAGTGATAGATGCCCTGGCAGACATTCCAGATGTCCCCAGCCAGTCTCTGGAAGAACTGAGCTATTTCTGATGGCTCAGGCCTGATCTCCCTGCCAGGAAGGCAGTCAGAAGTGTCTCCACACTACAGTGACATGAGCAAAGTCCTAGGTTTCCTGGTCACACCTGTGCAAAATGAAGCCAGAGTTGTTATAGCAAATATGAGGCCCTAGTTCCTCCCGACAGCCTAGGAAAGTACTGGAAGGAATCCTACAGGCTAGACTAGTGGCAGTAGCACATCCTAAGGGATCCAAGCTAGGTGTTTTATATCTCCATTTTCCATCTTGCTATGGTTCCAATATGGATCCTCCCTCCAAAGCTTGCATGGAGACTCACCTCTCTCAATGCAACAGGACTGAAGTGAGGCTCCTGGATGGCAGTTACAGTCCCAAGGGATCTACGCACATGTGAGGCCCCTGAGTGATCTGCACACATGATTTATTGCTTTTCTCAAGAAACTGGGTTAATTCTCTTGAGGCTGGGTTAGGTCTGGAGACTGAGATGGTCACCACAAGAGAAGGTTGCCTAAAATGAACTTGACCTTTGCAGATTGCTCTCTGCCGTGCAATTGCTTTCTCTCACTTCCTCTTGCCAGGTGTTGCCATCTGCCACAAGATCCCTACCAGGAGTTTATTCTGGCTCTGTGCTTCTGACTTCCAGAACTGAGAAAAATCAGCCTCTTTATCTTACAAAGTACCCTGTTCCAGGTATTTTGTTATAGTAACAACAAGCAAAAATAAACAAATAATAAAAAGGATCAAGACCTACTCCTAACCTGGAAAAGTGGTTCTGTTTATAGTAGATATTTATTATTTAATGAATGAATGAATGAATGCTCTCAGGTTTCTCCAAACCTCATAGTTTCTAGAATACATTATAAACCTGTTATCCTGTCCTACATGCCCTCGGTGGCAGTCCCTGCCTACCTCCCAGTTTTGTATGATGCTTTCTCACTAGCTCTGGCTCCATTCCCTTCCATTCCTGGGCATTTGCACTTGATCTTCCAGCAATGATGCTCACTCAGCCTTGCCCAAGGACTCCAGCTCAGGTTCACACTCTACAAGCCTTTCCCTGACCACCCTGATCTTTTTTTGGCTTGCACCCTGCTACAGCCCCATTGCCTTGGTTACTTCCTTCACAGTGCTCGGCATTTACTAATGTCCAATGTATGTTTGTTGTTCATAGTTGGTCTCTGAAAGTATTTAAGGCATTTCAAACAGAGAAAGACTTTTATCTGTTTCACTCATCACTAAATCTCAAGACTGGAGTACCACCTGACACCAAGCAGATACTTAGCAGGTATCTGTTGAACAAAAGGTTACGGTAAGGAATATTGCGTTCTGTGAGACACTGGCATCCTATGACCCTCCCTGACTCCTGATGTGTTTACTTCTGACCCTTCTGACCTAAATCTGTGCTCTCCAGAAGTCATTTTAGTAAACTACATGGGGTCTACTTTGTATTTGAGGGCAACATAGTAACTTGTCAGACTTTTGGAGAGTGTCCTTAAAAGAGGGGCTAGAGTTCCACAGAGGAAACCTACTGAAAGGCTGGAAGCGTCTGGCCTCAAGTCAGATGGGCAAATAGGACTTCTGACCAAAACATAGAACCATCACATGAGTAATGTAGGTTTCTCTGAGTACCTGGGACCTCCATTAGTTATCAAGGGGAAACAACCATCTCTACACCATACTGTAGTTCTGAGGATTACATGACAACTTAATGCACAAAAGCTCAGTTAATCTTCAACCATTTCCCAGTATTTTATTACACATTTTTTCAGGTCCCTAGGGACTGTGGTCAGAGAGGTGGTGTCTAGACCGAAAAGGATACTAAAACACAGGGACAAGATTAGATTCTAGGCTGAGTCTGCTACCAATCAGCTAGGAGGGTCTGGGCCTATCACTTCTAATTTTTCTTATTTTATAAAATAAAAAAGTCTGATTCCACAGGCTCTTTGTGGTTACAAGGACTCTGAGGAAGTCCCTCTCTGTTCCTGCTGGGTTTGCCCTCTGGGCCATTGTCCCTTCTGGGGTAATTTCCTATAGCTGCCTCAAGGCCCCACTCTCCTGTTATTGTTACCACAGAACTAAGCAGGGTGTGGCAATGACTCCTCTCTCTCTCTCTCTCTCTCTCTCCCTCTTAAAATATGCTCTACGCACTAATCAATAAATGGATCAGAATGAATGTGAACCGTAGACTATTCAGCCTTAAAAGGGAAGGATGTTCCCACACACACTGCAACAACGATGACACTTGAGGACATAGTGCTATATGAAATGAATCAGATACAGAGATAAGGACTGTTACGCCACTCACGTGAGGCACCTTCAAGGTCAAATTCACATACACAGAAAGGAAAGTAGTGGTTCCCAGGGGCTGGGGAGAGGGGAAGGGGGAGTTTATGTTTGAACATGAACAGTTTCTGTTGGGTACTGTTCTAGTCTTATTTCTGCTGCTGCTGTGATAAAACAGAAAAGCAGCTTAGGGAATAAAGGGTTTATTTGGCTTCCAATTCCAGGTTACAGTCCATTATTGCCAAGAAGTCAAGGCAGGAGCTTCAAGCATCACAGCCACGGTCAAGAGGAGAGAGAAAATAAATGTATGGTCCTTGTTTGCATGTTCTCAGTTTGCTTTCTCCTCTCTCACTGTTCTGGACACACACACACACACCTAGGGAATGGTGCCACCCACAATGGACTGGATCTTCTTCCTACATAAAGTAACACAGACAAGCCCACAGGCCAATCCGATCTATATAATTCTTCATTAAGACTCTCTTCCTGTGGCTGAAGAGATGGCTCAGTGGTTAAAAGCACTGCCTATTCTTGCAGAGGACCCACATGACAACTAACAACCCTCGGTAACTCCAGTTCCAGGGGATCCAACACCCTCTTATGACTTCTGTAGGCATTGCACAGGTGCACTTACATACACGCAGGCAATACACTCATACACATAAAAATAATAAATAAAAACTCTCTTCCTGGGTGATCCTAGGTCACGTTAAGTCGACAGTTAAGACTGACTAGCACAGATGTAGATAGTAGTGGTGATGTAACCTGGTGGGTATCTGGTAGCACTAAACTGAGCACTTACAAGTGGTTAAAAGTGGCAAATTTTGTGTTATGACTATTTTTCCACAATGCTTTATTTTTTTTACATCAACTGACACATAAAATTGTATATACTTACTACATACAACATAACTCTTTGACATATACATATAGCATAATGACTACACGTGACATCATATGGTTATCCTTTCTATAGGGGACACTTTGCATCTACTTGCAGCATTTTTAAGACTACAATACACATAGTCACACATATGCAGGTGTGGTGGCACATGCCTTTAATCCCAGCACTCAGGAAGCAGAGGCAGGCAGATCTCTGTGAGACCAAGGCTAGCCTGGTTTACATAGTGAGCAGGTCAGCTGGGGCTACAGGGAGACTGTCTCAAAAAACAAATTAAAAAAGAAAAATCACAAAAAAAGAATATAATGCATGGCTGACTGTAACCATCTATATTAGTTACTTTTCTGTTGCTGTGATAAAACATCATTACCAAAGCAATTTATAGAAGAAAGGGTTTATTTGGCTTACAGTTCAAAGAGTGAGAGTCCATAATGGTGGGACAGAGGTGGCCAGAGTAGAAAGCTAGTGATCACATCTTCACACAGGTAAAGGAAGCAGAGTACAACTGTAAATCTAGCAAACTTAAGAACTCTCAAAGCCTGTCTCCAGTGAAGAGCTTCCTCCAGCAAGGCCGCACCTTCTAAAACCTCCCAAAACAGTGGACTCAACTGGGGACAAAATGTCCAAATACTTGGAGCCTATGGGGGACACTATGTTCAAAGCACTGAACCATCATACAATACAACAAATTTCTGTAACTTAGTCTTCCTTGCCTCAAAACTTAGCATCCTTTGACCAATATCTCCCCACCTTCCATACCATATGTGACATCACAGCAAACTTGTCTCTCCATGTCTGGCTTGTTTCACTTAACATGTCCTCCTGGCTCATTCATGTGTCATGGTGACAGATTCCCTTCTATTTTGTGGTGGAATGATACTCTATTATGTATGCTTGTCTCGTTTTCTTTATTTACTGGATCATGCCATAGTTCTATTTGTAAGGTCTTGAGAAACTTCCCTACTGTTCTATATGGCTCGAATTTACATTCCTACCTACAGAGTGCAAATGTGCCCTTTTCTCTACATCTTCCCCAGCAACTGTCATCGTCAGCATTTTTGATAACAGTTGATTTATTCTGAGTTGGAAGTGGCCCCAAAGGGCTAGGTGCCAGCCTATGGCACAACTGGGGTACCTTTAAGAGGTGAGACCTAGTAGAGGGAAGTTAGGTGGTTAGGAAGTTAGATGGTTGAAGAAGAAATTGAGGCCTAGAACCTTCCATCTTTTTCCTTCCTTCCTGGTCACTCTGAGGTAAACAGGCCTCTTCAAAGGCGTTCTCCCACCCAAGGTCAAGTGAGTACTGCAACGTCTGTAACCGTGAGCCAAAATTAACCTTTCCTTTTTTAAGATGCTTGTGTCAGGTATCTGTTACAATAATGGAAAGCTAACACACAATCTAAGAGGTGTTAAGATGGGTCTCATGTAGCCCAGGCTGGCTTCAAACTTGCTATACAGCCAAGTATACTGGTTCATCTTATTGTCAATTTGACTAGATTTAGAACTGTCATGGAAACACACCTCTGGGCGTGTTTGTGAATCATCTCAGAGAGGATTAACTGAGGAGGGAAGACCCACCCTGAATGTGGACTGGGGTCCTGAGCACCAGCACGCACCTTTCTCCTTACTGACTGTGGACACAATAAGACCACTGTTTCACATTCCTGTTGCCATACCTTCCCCAGACACCATGATGTCTGTGCCCTCAAACTAACATACCAAAGATGACCTTGAACTCTGTGTGTGTGTGTGTGTGTGTTTTGCATGTGTGTACATGTGTGAATGCAGATGTGTGTACTCACATGTGCATGTAGAGGCCAGAGATTGATGTCAGATGTCTCCCTTTATCCATCTCTCTCCACTTTTTTTTTTTAGACAACATCTCTTACTGAACCTGGAGCTTGCCATTTGGGTTAGACTGGTTGGTTAAATCTGCCTGTCTCTGTTCCCCCCGAGTTTTGGGGTTATAGACACTGGTTAACACACCCAGTCTTTTACGTAGGTGCTGGGAATCTTTTCTTTGTCTGTCTGTTTGTTTGTTTCTTTGAGACAGGGACTTACTATGTAACCCAGGCTAGCCATGAACTCACAGAGATCTGCCTGTCTCTCTGCCTCCCCAGTGCTGGGATTATAGGCATGCATTACCATGCCCATGCCCATTTCTCTGGCCCAGACTTTAAACTCTTGGTCCTCCTGTCTTTGCCTCCCAAGTGCTAGACAGTGTTCACCATGAAGCCCAGACTAGCTGAAAATTGGAGATCCTTCTACTGTAGCCTTCCAAGAATAGGTGGTATTATAAGAAGCTGCCAAGACAATAGACATAGTTATGTCTGAAGAAAAAAGCTTGTGGGGGCTTGCAAGATGATTCAGCTGGTAAAGGTGCTTGTCACCAAGCCTGATGACCTGAGTTCAATCCCTGGGACCCACATGGTATGAGAGAACCAACTCTCACCAAATAAATAAATAGGTAAATAAAATATGTATGAGTATATTGCCTGCATGTATATAAGTGCACCCGTGCAATGCCTGCGGAGGTCAGAAGAGGAGATTGGATCCCCTGGAACTGAAGGTACAGATGGTTGTTAGCCACCATGTGGGTGCTGGGACTCGAACCTAGTTCCTTTGCAAGAACAGCCAGTGCTCTTAACCACTGAGCCATCTCTCCAGCCCTGCCATTGTTTAAAAGCTGGAACAAAGGTGGGGAGTAGTGAAACTAATTTTGTTGAAGACCTCTGGAGCAGCTATGGAAAAATGTTGCTCTGTATTTAAATCCCTGTTTTTCTCATGTTTACTATATATGTTCACTATATATTAAGCAGAGTCGGTGCTTAGTGGGGAAAATGATCATGGAATGGGCACTTGGGTGTGCAACATGATGCCCCACTGGAGCCCTGGTGAGCTGGGCTCTGAAGATCCTGACAGGAGGCTGAGGGGACAAGAGGAGAGGAGAGAAGTCAGGATCTCCCCTCCGCCACCTGTCTCTATCACCAGGCTCCTGGCCAAGAATGCCCAGCTGGGATTCTGTGTACATAGGACTCAGGGCTGGGCTGGCTCTTGGAAAGACCCATTGTAATGCTCAGTGGGACAGAAAGTATGTTTGCTGGGTGAGCTCTAGTCCTGTGCATTTTCTTGTGGCAGCACAACCTTGGGAGGGAGAACGTCTAGAGGAAGTCTAAAGATACTCTCAGTGTGCATCCTCATGAGTGATTATTAGCAGAGCCCCTGCTAGACTCCTCATCTGTGTCCCAGGCCAGCAGCCTGCAGGAACCCAAGCTCTCCTGCTGCAAGGTGTTGGACTGCAGGGCACTCAGCTCTGAGCCGGGATCAAAGTAGTGACAGACTCCACCTTGGGAGAGGCAGAAACTGACCCAGGATGCCTTTCCTTGGAGCTCTCCCTCAGAGGCCACAGGGAGCCCTTGTGCCTATGGGGTTCGGGAAGGCAAGGCACCCAATGGCCCTGTGCAAGTGGTTAAACTCACATTTTTCCTTCCCGCAGATCAGCTAGTGAGCAAAGTGATTAATCTGACACCAGCAATCTGAGTATGAGGCCAGGCAGGAGGGGAAGAATTTCCTCCTTGTGGCTTCTTTGAGGTGCCTCGGCTTCTGTTCCTGTGAAGTCTCTCCAAGCAGCAGGCCGGAGCTGCCCCACCCTCCCTCTCTGCCTCTGTGCTGAAGTCTAGATTTTACCTGTGGCACATTCCATCCCAGACACTTCTCAAGAAAGTGCTCATCCCAACAAAGACCCCTTAGAGCAGGCTGCAGCCTACTGCTGCCCGGCCTGCCGGCAAAGGAGGAAGTCTCACAAAGGTGCTCTGTGCAGGCAGAGGCAACTTCATCCACCACTGAACGAAGCCTGAGAGTTGATAAAAGTGTTGATAAATTTGCCTTAGCCTTTCCAGGACTGTAGGACAACCTGGAGATTGGCCTAAGCAGGTGCATATGGTCCTGGGCTTCAAAGGCCCAGAGGGAAAGGGGAATAAAGAGGTGGAGGAAAGTGAGGTAGGGCAAGAGAAGGGGGTGAGAAAGGGGATGACTAATAGTGAGGATTTTTGGAAAAGCCATGGAACCCTGTATAATAATTGTATTTACCCTACATAGAGTACAATGCTCCTTCCAGAAGACATAGATTACTGAATAAGAGTATGGGATGTCTCCCTTCAAGTTATTGGTGTGTTGGGGGGGTCTCAGAGACCCTCCCAAACAATACAAACTATTGCTACTGCTCTTAGTTGCCCACCAGAACTTGATGGTAAGACCCTATTGCTGAAGACACCACACACTTTGGTAACAGGACTGGGTGAAATCAAGCTGGCACTCACCTGGAAGCTTCTTCCTTAGCTTTCATAGTGCCAGAAGGTGCTGTGCAGGCTGCTTGGGGAAAAATCAGCAGTCTCATACAGCTGTGAACCCTGCAAGATACAATAATTACTGTCCTGGCAAGTTATGTTCATGTAGGCAATAGTGGCACAAATGTTATGGGGATAACAACATCTATCTTACTGGATTTAAGGCCCACTGCACTGAACGACACTCATGCCTGGTAATGTAAATCTGGCCAAGAATCCAGGGTTGGGAGGCTCATAGTCCCTAGGGGTGAATCTACTACTACTATTTTACTAAGTGTACTTAGTATTAAAGTACCTCCTAAATACCCATCTCAGTGCCCTTCCCAGGGGATTAACCCATAGGGCACTCTCAGTCATCACAGAAGCTTCTTTTTTAAATATTTTGTTAATCATTTTCATTTTATGTGTATGAATGTATTGCTTGCATGTAGGTAGGTGCACCCATGTTATGAACTGCCCACGGAGGTCAGAAGAGGGTGTTGGATCCTCTGGAACTGGAGTTATGGACGGTTGTTAGCCTCCATGTAGGTGCTGGGAATCGGACCCAGCAGCCATTGCTGTTACCACTGAGCCATCTCTCCAGGCCCACAGAACTTTCTTTTTGGAGTGGACAGAGACACCTGGTCTCTGAGAATAAATGTCTATGGAGTGCTCAGCCGTAAGTGGCACATCTACATCACATTCCCTCCCCACCAAGGCTCAGGGACCATCTCAGAAAAGAAGTGTGACAGACTGTAAGAACCAAAGGTCAGGGAGGACAAAGGCAAAATAGTGTCTTCAGGACATGACCACTGCATGAACTCAAAGCAGCTATGGTTGCCTGCATAAGACCTACACAAGATCAAGAGAGTCAGCACTCCAGTATGAGTTGGGAGGGACACATGAGCCCCCACCCCTAGCTGAGGGGCTATTGACAGTTGACAGCTGCTAGAGGAGGGAGAGGCAGTTTTCTTTAGAGGTATTGACCCTGGTAGGTTGACCATGTTCCAGTGGATGGTCTCAGGAGATGTGGGGGTGGATTCTGGAAGAGTTGGAGGAGTGGATGGTGAATATGATTGAAGTACATTGCATGCATGTATGTCTTTCTCGAAGAATAAAGAAAGAAGAAGGTCCCAAGCTTGGATTCATGCTCAGCTGTCACCCCCCTAAAACTTACCATCATTTAAAAGAAGGGTACTCCACATTTTCATTCTGAATGGGGCCCCCTAAACCATGCAAAGGGTCTGGCTTGCTGGAATACAGATCCTGCCCAGCAGGGTTTGGGCCTAACTGCTCTGCAGACTGCAGCATTCTCATGTGGGTGTCAGGTTAGGAGAACAGGGCTGGAGAGAGCTCAGCAGGTAAGGCACTTCGCACACAGGCCTGGGGACCCAAGTTTTATCCCTGGAACCCACAAGGTGGATGGAAAGGACCAATTCCATAAAGTTGTCCTCTGACTTCCACATGCATGATGTGGCATGGGTGCCCCTGTGCACACCCACATCATTTTTAAAAATTAAAGAGTAGGAGAATGCCTGAATGAGGAAAGACTGAAGGGAAGTGTGTGGTAAGGTGGAACAAGCATCCCCATGTAACCTTTGATTGTGGACTGAGGCATCATCTCCTACCTTTTCACCTCTTAGTCTCTCCTGCACTCTACTGGCCTGGTACTAGGACCCAGGTTTAGGAAGATGTTCGGCAGCCTGTTCCCGGGAGCTCAGATGTGCTTCCCTGCCTAGGGGACAGAATGGATCCCACTCCCTTTGGTTTCACCAAATCACCATAACTTTAAAAAAATAAGAAAGAACCCTCTCTTTGAATTCCTGTTGCTACTTAACCTAAGGAACCCAGATAGTTCCTAAGTTTAGCAGAAGAAGCAGGATGCTTTAGGAATGCTGAACTGTCCCTAAAGACAGAAAAACTTGATGGCATGGGCAATGGCTAGGTCCCAGGTCCAGAGCCTATCTCCCGATCCATGGATCTGTGATTATCTTGACTCTGCATCCTTCCTGTTAGGCCAAACTGGGCCCCAAGATGGAGTCACTAAGTACACCAGCAAAATGGCGACCACAACCTAGTGGGCAGCATTCCAGGAAACAGAAACGAAACCATCCTAGTTTTTCAGTAGCTGCCTGACCCTTGTTTTTAGCATTACACCCAACCATAACTGCAATTTTCCAGTTTTCCATCGCAGCCAACTGAAAAACACCTACCTGAAACTCCCCGCTGCCAAGGCACCTGCTATTGACTCACTTTCCCCCTCTGCTCCCCTTACCCACAAGAAACCCTATAAAACACAGCCTGCTGTGACGAGAGGTCGCCGACTTTCTCTCTCCCATAGGTACAGACCAGTCCAGCAGCTCGACCCTTCTGATAAATTTCTGCTTTTCTCACCTCAGAGTTGTTTTTACTGATTCTGGTCTTTTCCATGAACCTACTGCTTCCTTCCTTGCTGTGCTCCACAAACAAGGAGGTCCAGCATGGGGGGGGGGGCAGTGGAGCAGCCGCTATAGAGGAAATTGGAAGGAAGGTGTGGAAATCAGGGAACCTCCACAAATCGGCCAAGGGAGCCCTTGGGTCCTGTCTTTGCTGCACCTCACAACATTTCAGATCATTCATTCTTAGAACACCAAGCCTGGAGAGCGGTTCCTAGGGAAAGCATGGACAGAGAGCTCCTAATCAGAAAATGCGCAAGACCACAAGTCTTTCGGATTTTATTTTCTTGCAGATTTTGGAATTTTTGCATGAATGTAACAAGATATCTCAGGGGCCCAGGTTTAAACATGTTATTCACCTATTGTATACCTACTCTGGGGTGACTTCTTACACTGTTTAGCATGTCTTGGTATTGTGCTGCAACTGAGGTGAGACGTGGAGTTTCCACTGGGGGTATCATAGCAGAATTCAAAAAGGTTTGGGTTTTTGAACATTTCAGATTTTGTTCTGTTTTTTTTTTTTTGTTTATAGGGACAGGGTCTCTTTGTAGGCCCAACTGTATGAAACTTGCTATGTAGACCAGGCTGGCAGGGAACTCACTATGTAGACTACGCTGGCCTCTAATTCATCTGCCTCCTGAAGTGCTGGGATCAAAGTATGCACCACCATGCCTGACCGCATTTCAGAATTTTGATTTCCAGGTTAGTGATGCTCAAAAACCACCCAATTTGAGAAATCTGGTGGGTGGGTGAGGCATCCTACCTCACCATTGTAGACTTACAGAGTAAATCTAAGTTGGAAAGGATCTTATACTTCCTGAATATAAATCTGGTGGTATGGGAAAACTGAAATTTAGAAGAAGCAACTGATTTACACAGCCAACACCATAAGCCACTGGGGGTTCATTGATCCTGTCACCTGTCTTAGGCCCCTTCTTTCAAAAGAACCATCACCGCGGCAGAAACTATCATCACTCTAGGGGTTCAGCCTCAGCTGTCATACAGAGGCGATCTTCCCTGGAGTGCCTGCCCCCAGCAAGGTGTGGTGCTGAAGTCAATTTTGCTGGGAGACCTGAGATCTTGAGCTACAACTATTTACAAACCATCTTCAGAGTCAGAGAGAGAAGATGCTAGAGATCAAAGGCTGTTCTTAAGCTAGGAATGCCTGTTACAAACCTGTTGAGGTTTATTAGTTCCTGAACCACAATCACTCTAAAGACCCTGAGACAAACGGGTAGTGCGGAACAGCAGAGAGGAAACACTGGAGAACATCCAAAGGGCAAGAGTGGAAGCCAGAGACCTTGAAGGTCAATGTGTTGAACATCCCATTTTCCAGCGGTAGACTTGAACTCTTCTGCTTTATTCTTAAGGCTCTTGAAGATTATCTCTCCCATTGCAAAGTCCAGGAGTCTTCCCTTATCCTGGTCCCATGTCTCAGGATTAACTGCTAGGGAGCATTATCTCAAATGTCAATGCAACTTCTCTTGTGGTTTGGCTGTGCTTTCCTCTCCAAAGCTTTACATTCTAGAAGCCTGGTCTCCAATGTATTACTGTAGGGAGGTGAGGGAAAGTCTTTAAGAGATAGGGCCTAAGTGGGAGGTAATTAGCTCACTGGGGCATCATTTGTCCAAGAGAATAACAGCTTAGTTATCTTGTGGTCCCGGTTATTTTTGTTCAGTGTGTTGTTATGAAAAGATGAAGCCTGGAGAGATAGCTCAGAGATTAAGAGCACTTGATGTTCTTCCAGAGGACCTGAGTTTAGTTCCTAGTACCTACATCAGGCAGCTCACAACCACCAGTAACTCCAGTTCCAGGGGATCCAACTGATACCCTCTTCTGGTTTCTACAGGCACTTTAATACATTCACACACATAATAATAATAATAATAATAATAAATAAACCTTTAAAAAAGAGCATGCTTATGTGGTTCATATACACAATGGAGTTTTATTCAGGCATAAAGAAAAAGGAAGTCTTCTTTTTCTGCTATTTGCAGAAAGATGGATGGAACTGGTGATAAGCATGCTAATCAAAATAAGCCAGACTCAGAAAGACAAATACTGTATGCTTTCTCTCATACGTGACATCTAGGCTATATAAATATGTCATGAAATTAAAAGGATAGTAGAATTATTTGTGGGGAGGAAGAGGATCAGCAGGAGGGGAAAGGGAGAATTAGGGGGGAATGTGAGCAAAATACATGACCTACATGTACAAAAATGTGAAGCCCACTAGTCTGTATATTAATTTTTAAATAGTAGAACAAATCTGACTCTGGAATCTCTGTAGCTTCTTGCCTTGCCATGTGACTCCCTCTGCACATGGCTGGTTACCTTCCCATTTCGCTATCATGTTGTGTGATACAGACCAGAGGGGAGTCTGGCTAGAATGCCAGTACCACACTCTTAACATCTGAGATTGAGCTTAGTCACCCTCTTTGTAAAGTGCCTGGCTTGGAGTATTTTGTTATAGCAACAGAAAATGGACTCAGGCAATCTCTAATGCTAATAATAATGAACTTACATCCTATAAAAGAGATGGATTTTTTTTCAGGCTTTGGCATATTTGCATATGCACAATGTGACATCTCCGTGATGACACCTGAATCTCCATCTGTAATATGCCTATCATCAAAAACACTGAGAGGTCACGGCATTGGTTTCCCAGGGAAGCAGCCCCCATCAGTTTCCATTTCCTCACAGATCACACATCTCCGAGTCCTTCCATCATCTTCAGTGATGGGTCTCCATGGCAGACCTGGACCAATCAAGCAAGCCCTCCTGATCTGAGGCAGAAGGTAGCAGATGATGATCAACTCGCAGAAAGTTAATTCTCCTTGGTATAGTCACCTCCCTCTTGAGAGGACCCAGGCTAAATCAGCCTCCCACTCAAAGAGAATAGAATAGGAATAGCAAGAGGAAAGGATTAAGAGAAGGAAATTGGGCTGGAGAGATGCTCAGCAGTTAAGAGCACTGACTGCTCTTGCAGAGGACCTGGGTTTGATTCCCAGCACCCACATGGCAGCTA
>NW_008360316.1:4203567-4220628 GCF_000622305.1 Nannospalax galili | reverse complement strand
GTTCCAGGGTATCTGAAGCCTTCTTCTGCAAGACATGGATGTACTTACATACATGCAGGCAATACACTCATATACATAAAATAAAATAATAAATAAAAATATTTTAAAAAAGAAGGAAATAATAGGAGGGCCAGTGTGGAAAAAATGCAAACCATTACCCTAAGGAGGACAAGAACCCCAAACAGAGTTACTAATGCCAGAGAGATAAAGTATTGGAAATACAAACACCAAGAGACCTCAGGGGAACGAGGAAAGGTCAAGAAATTATATGGGAGCTTGCAACGTGATCCAGCCAGAGCAGCCACATGAAACACAAATCATTCTCAACTGTGTAGTTGAGGGAGGAGTCATGGGCCAAGGCAGTGAGAGTGCTCCCCACCAGCCTCCAGGGATCACAGCCATGGCTTTCAGGAGGAGCAGAATCCAAACAAGCCAGAAGGAACTGGCAAGAGAGTGACTGCAGAAGGCCAGACATGGGCGCCTAGCTCTAGACACAGCCAGCAGAACCCAGCTGAGTGGTGGCTGGAGAGGGAGAGCTTCTGCAAGCGAAAGCTTATGGCATCAGGGTGACAAAGAGGTTGCAGAAGAACAGGAAGGCAGCTAAGTCCTCTGGACTTGGGGTATGAGACACAACTAGCCCTGGGTGAAACCAGAAAGAATCTCGCTCTCCTGGTGGCTCCTCCATGGTGGGTGGTCATGTCCCCTGGAGGCGTCTGGTATGCTGTGGGAAGGGAACCAGTCTTTGCCATCTGTCACTGTTATGACATTATCTGGGAATGCAAAGGCTTCAGCCTCAACTACCAGGACCCTTCCAGAGCAGATCTTCCTTATCAGGACCATTTCTCCCCTGTTCACACTCCTGGTTCACCTGATCCTCCTGTAACTCCCTGGTATCTGTCTCCCACACAGGGTTTCACAAACAACAGAGAGAAGTGGTGGAAGGCAGAGGGGCAAGTCAGAGGGGCAGAGAAAAGGGCAGCACAGGTGGGTCTGATAGGTGTGAGAAAAGGAGTCTGAGGCTCCTGCTAGACAGCCACTGCCCTGCCAGTCTCCAAGGACACCCATCAGGAGGCAGGCTGAAGGCAGGTGACCATCTGACTTGCTGATGTCTGCCACAGGCTAGTCCTGATGGAGCCCCTTCTGTGTATGAAACTTTGCAGACCCGGACCGGAGATGGAAGTGAGAGTCATTTTCCAGATCCTGGTATGAATGGATGTGACCATTCACCCCAGACAGCAGGAGAGACGTGCAGAAGGAACAGGCTGCCCCCACAGAGGGAAGGGCTGGGGAAGGTCGGCCAAGGTGACGGTTATAGCATTCCAAGGCCTGCTGGATTCAGAGTTCAAAACTGCCCCTCCCCCCTTGAAAGCTGCTTAACTTCTCTGTGCTCAAGCTTCCTCATCCATAAATTAAGGATATAAAACAGTACCTACCTCCCAGGGTAGTTGTGAGGTTATACATGTCCATCTTATCTGGCACAAAATAGTAACTTTGTCTGGCACCAAAAAAGTACAATCTCTATGCATGGGTTCCACATTCCCAGAGCCAACCAAAACTGCTTCTGTACCGAACAGGGGCACAATGCACCTGTTATATAGAGAGTAGCTGCTCAGACTTTGCATTGTTCTGGGTATCATTCTGAGCACAGAGGAGGGTGTATGTAGCATCTCCACAAACGCAATGCCATTTAAAATTTTTATTTATTTTTATTTTATGTGTATTAGTGTGTATGAATGTTTTGCCTGCATGTATGTAAGTGCACCCATGTGTGCACTGCCCAAAGAAACCAGAAGAGGGTGCCAGATCCCTTGGAACTGGAGTTACAGACAGCTGTTAGCCACCATGTGGATGCTGGGAACCAAAGCCAGATCCTCTGCAAAAGCAACCAGTGGTCTTAACCACTGATCCATCTCTCCAGCCCCAAACAGACAACGCTGTTTTACTCAGTTTCAAATCCAGGAACTTTCAAATGTTTGGCGAATACGATAACTACTACACAGTAGGAACATCCCTATATCATTTTGTGAGAGGATCTGAAATACTTGTGGATTTTGATGTCTGTACCAGTCTCTCTTGATGCTGAGGGATGACAGCACTTACATTCTAGTGATTGAGTGTTTTTTCTGTCACATGTTCACAGCCCCTGGAAGAATTCAGTCTGACTGAGTGGGGCCAGGAGGCAGGAGGTCAGCTGAAGACATGAGGTAGGCACTTAGGTCTTGGGTCTGCTAGAAAGGGAGCATCGAGAAATACTTCTGTACATCTTGTTTTACTAATTAAAATTCTATTACATTTTCATTGTATTTGGAATTATTTTCCAATTACACAGCCTACAGAACTAAAACTAAGACCCTCTGGTATTTTTAGATTGCATACTGGAATAGCGGAAGGAAGCGATTTCTTAACCATGGATTTACTTGTGGCCAAAAGAATAAACAAAACACAAATGTCAGGGTTTAATTATTTGGCTCACAAAATGCATAATGCTGTGAGAGCTGAGGGAAAAAATGAGTTCTACAAAAATAGGTCACCCCAAGATGGTAAGAGTAGCCATCAAGGCAAAAAGGGTAAACGCTTTCCTTACTGTTTCTTTGCAATGCTAAGGGGATAGAGCCTAGGCCTCATGCATGCTGACCAGGACTCCAAGACTGAGCTACACCTGGGCCCTTAGAGGTGGCATCTGAAAACTTATGAAGTCCTTCACCAGGATGCAGTGCTCCAACTCTCCAGTCATTTTTCTTTTTTTAAATTAGGCTCTTGGCCTGGAGGTTCCGGGGCACAGTACTGAGGGACAAATAGACACAGGGACACCTGGGTCCAGAAACCATTCCCACACTATGACCACAATGTCTCATCAAGTATCTTCTACTCGGAAGAAGCCACTAACTCCATTAACTTTCTTTTTGGGGGGAGGATGGAGCTAGAGATGGAACCCAGGGCCTAGCACATGCTAGCAAGTGCCCTAACACTGAGCTACATGCCCAGTCCATCACTGATGCTTTCTTGTGGTAGAGCGCATGTAGCATAGCCTTAACCAACTAACTACTATCGCATGGACAGCTGTGTTATGAAATACTTTGCTACTGCTATCATCAGCACAGCCACTTCTAGAGCTCTTTCTGCCTTTTAAATCAGAAATTCAGTACCCATTAAATAATAACTCAGGAGTGAGTGCTTTTTAACTTAATTATAGTTCATTCCTCCATGCTTCTTAAAAATATATAGTCTTGTGCTGAGGATGTAGTTCAGTGGGAAGGGTACTAGCCTAGCATGCATGAAACACTGGGTTGATCCCTAGCACTGCATAAACTGGATGTGGTGGCTCATGCCTATAATCCCAGCACTCAGGAGGTAGAGTCAAGGGGATCATAAGTTCAAGGTTGTCCTTGGTTACACAGAGAGATTGAGTTCAGCCTGGGATATGTGAGACTTTGTGTTCTGGTTATTTTTTGTTGTCAACCTGACACAATCTATAGTTACGTGGGGAAAAATAACCTCATTGGAAGAACTGCATGATCATATTACCCTGTGGCCCTGTCTGTGGGGCTTTGTCTTGACTGATGGTTGATGTGACAGGGCTCAGTCCACCATGTGTGACATCACCCCTAGGCATGGAGGCCTGGGCTGTGTAAGAAAGCTAGCAGCCAGAGAACAAGCCAGTAAGCAGCTTTCCAGAGGTTCCTGCCTCTGGGTTCCTGCGAGTTCCTGCCTGACTTCCTTCAGTGATGGATTGTGACCTAGGAGTAGTAAGATGAAATAAACCCCTTTCTCTCCTAAGCTGTTTTTAGTCACAGTGTTTATCATAGCAACAAAAAAACAAACTAGAATACTCTGTTTCAAAAAAAGTATGTGTGTGTGTGTGCATATAAATATACTCCCTTCCTAAAAGCTGCACATTGTCTAGGTAGAATATAAAGGTTAAAGGATACCTTTGCTAGGTGCTCTGGAATCCTGGTGGCCGGGGCTTGTGTGTTCACAGGCCTGTGTTCTTCAGGTTCTGAGGTATTCCCATCCAGGCAGTGGCTCCAGGGGGCTTTGCAAGCTCTCTCATCACTCCATCACGAAGGCCCTCTTCCCTCTGTCCAGCTGGCAGAAGATTAAGGGGAGAGTTTAGAAACAAGACGTCCCCTGAGGGTCAGGCTTGGCTGCACACTTCTGCCTGGTTCCAGGGTGCTTCATAGTGGAGAAAATAACAATGTGACAATATGTGGGGGTGGGAGTGTCCCTTCTGGACCCTCTGTATAGAGATACCTGGGTCAGGGCAGGATCTGAGTGAGGAGTCTGTGTTCCTGTCTATAACATCCTGATGTCATCAGAACCAGCAGGCCAGCGTCCCTGTGCCCCTGAGTTCACTCCTGCAGCCCTGTGCAGTGCTCCGCCACCACTGACAATAACAGAGGCATCAGAAGGGCACAGAAACATCCATAGAACTTGACTCTACCACAGCCAGATACCCATCACACTCATGGAACCCTGTTCTACTTCTCACTTGAGACCCGCTCAGCAAATTGAATGCTTTTCAAATCTCCCTGAAACCCCAGCCTGGGCTCTTGGAGGACAGTTCCAGCTGCTGGGCATTCTGCACTCTTGAAGCTAAGCTGCAGGACAGTGATTGTGAGGGCAGTGATGTTGTATGACACTATTCTTGGGGGGCTGTTAACAAGTATCCACTCACTCCAGATAGGGAACCAACGACCAATCAAAGTAAAGATACCTCCAAAGTCCAACTTGGTGAACCAATGAGTTTTATTGGAGTTACTGACAGAAGTATGGTTGAGGGGTTACAGAAATGGTTCAAAGGGCAGTATCACCAAAGCCCATCCCAGCATGGGTGACAGCTCAGGAAAGCAGGAAACCTGGAGTGCACTGCACAACTAGCAGGCTGTGCAGCAGCTTGGAGAGTGTCCTTATCAGGCAGTTCAGTGGGTCTTCTAGGCAGCTGGTCTGAGAGTGTCTCTCAGCAATCCTTAGGGCTTACACACACACACACACACACACACACACACACACACACACATACACACCATCGTTAGGAAGGCGGGCCCTAGTGAACCTGGTCTATTTCAGGGACTTCCTGAAGCTACTGAGCTGTTTTCTTCCTGAGCTTAAGGAGCTTCTCTGCAGGATGGACTGTTTGACTGCCCCTCAAAACATCCTTCTATTTACCTTCCTTTAGAATATCCTGTACCCAGTTTCCCTCCAAGATGAAAGGTTTTGTCTTGGAGGAAATCACTATATAACATGGTTTTCACTCCAGCAGCACAGTGGCTCCTGTCAAGGCCTCGGGGAGACACAGCTTCTGAGGGAATGTTGGCTTTCACTCCACAGCTGCTCTGAGCTCTAGGTTCATAAAGAAGTAGGATCTAGGGGCTGGAGAGATGGTTCAGCAGTTAAGAGCACTGACTACTCTTGCAGAAGACCCAAATTCGATTTCTAGCACCCACATGACAGCTATGAACCATCCTTAACTCCAGTTCCAGGGGAATCCAAAGCTCTCTTCTCACCTCCAAAGCACTGCATGATATGGCACACTCACATACATGCAGGCAATATATTCATATACATAAAATAAAAATAACAAATAAAACATCAAAAACAACAAAAAAAAAGAATTAGGATCTGGTCCACACATGCCCCAGGGCCTCCTACAAGACCTGTCATATGACTCCCCCAGGCTTCTCTTTCACCACCCCTATATACAGGCTTCATAAAAGACAAGTCACTGTATCAAGGGCTGCTGGGGAGTTCTTTAAGCTTCTCCAAAAGCTGAGACCTGAGGAAGGCACCCCAGCAGGGCAAGGGGCCTTGGAAGGACCAATTATCTGGAGGGCAATTTCCTAGCAACAAACTGTGTAGGTCCTGTCCTTACAAGAGGATGGCAAGTAAGAAGGGCTCTGCCTCTCCCCAAAAAGAGTTAAAAAGTGCTCCAAGTTCAGGAAATTCGACCCGAGATTTTAACAGCCGCACTCCCTCTGCCCACACATTCCCCCTAACCACCCTGGATCACTGTGGCCCTGCCAGTTGCCACTTGAAAGCGTGCTTGCTGTGGGCTTGGCAGAGCTTCAGGCTAGCACACGGAAAGCCTCTGGTAAATGCTTCTCTATGACCCCCACCAACCCAATATAGCATAAGGGCCTGGTGTGCCTGAGCTGGGGTGGGGCAGTTGGCTGGACCCAGGTCACCCATGTAGGTGGCCAGCACCCATCTAAGCATCTAGAGGACTCAACCACACCTCTGACTCCATGAGAACTTGGTGTGTTTTGTGAGTAGCAAACTGCATTTTCCCAGAGGTCTGCTTGTTGCTCTCCTACAGGCTGGGGATGCACTAGTTCACACAAAAGGGCTTTGTTGGAGATGAGACAGGAACATATGTTCTCTGGCTTACAGTGGTTTGATTCACAACAGTTCAACTTCCAATGTGTGAAAGGGCACCCATCTGCTTTTCACTTTCAGTACTGCATTCAATAAACCACACGAGACATTCAGTATTGTATTATAATATTTATATTTTTTATTTTATGTGTAGGAGCATTTTGCCTACATACATGTAAGTGCACCATGTACGTGTAATGCCCATAGAGGCCAGAAGAGGAGTCAGATCCACTGGAACTAGAGTTACAGACAGTTGTTAGCTGCTGTGTAGGGGCTGGGAATCAAACCCAGGTCCTCTGGAAGAACAAGTATTCTTAACTGCTGAGCTATTCTCCAGCCCCTTAACATTGTATTATAAAATGGGTTTTTGTATTAGATGTTTTTACCTAACAGTAAGCTAATGGAAGTGTCTGAGAGCATTTAAAGTGGACCAGCTAAGTGAGGGTGCTAAACTCGCTATATATATTAATTATATTTTCTATTTCAGCTATTTTTACAGAGGGATTACTGGGGTATGTCCCCATAGTAAGTTCAGAAGTATTTTTGCAGTAACAGTGAGCTGAGAGTGCCGTAACTTTGAGTGACTCCTTATGGAGGACAGACACAGGAAGGCTGGGAGAGTCTGGGAGAGAAAAAGTGGTTAGACTTCTAAGAGGTCGTGGCTGGAGCCTCAAGATGCAAGCACAAGATGGGAGCAATGGAGGAGGGGACACACAGTCACAAGTTTGGATTTGCATCTGGCCTAATTCTGGGTCACCACACCCTGCCTTCACAGTGCACACCACTGTGCCCAGCTCGAGACACATTCATAACGAGCTTGCCTCATCCATTATATCCAGTGAGGACTGGCCAGTGTTCCCTTGGAACATCTCAGAAGGCTTCAGCAAGATTAGTGTAACATGACAGCTAAGATTTCAAACTACAACCTGAAGGGAAAATGTACCCACTGCTTACATTTTTAAAAGACTCACATCCTGAGATCTCTATGGAGACTGAGCAGATTTGACACCAACTGGATGCCACCAACTGGTGATTTGTGGAGACTGCAGTAGTTGGGGAATCCTACACATGACCTCAAATGTTCCAAATGATTCAAGAATTTCAGGAATGCCTATCCTATGACTAGGAGGTCAAGTTTCAGAAAGTTTAGGCAGGAAGGAGCTGAAGGCCAGCCTCTCCTTTTCCCTTCTCCCTAGCCCCCCAAGCAGGTGGTCTAGGGGTCACCACAGAGTTTGGCTAAAGAAGGTCAATGCTACTCCCTTAACTGTCAAAGCTACCTCCTTTGTTGTGGACAAGCCCACAGTTTTCTTTTTATTTGTTTTTAAGAGCTATACCTAGAAACTAAATTTAAAAAATGATAAAACATGTCAAAACGAATGGGATCCAGAAGGAACCTACTAGCGATTTATACTTAAAAAACAGGATTTAGCACAGCTCAAATGATGCTTTGCAAAAATGCCCTGGGCTGGTATGGGACTACCACATTCAGAGATGGGGAAGACTAAATGTCTTTCAGAAGCCTTGAGTTTGATCTCCATTTGAAAACTCTCATAATCCCATGGATCCTGGCTTCTTCTGAGCTTGGTAAAGGACCACTGACTCCACTCTCCTCTCTGACTTGTTTTTAGATGACACAGTTGATGCCCAGGAGTGGGATCTTGAACATGTAATTTGACTTCCAATCTTTCTATTCAGGTAACAACTCAGAAACATAGTGGAAATGTCCATGCACGGCAATGACAATTTTTGATTTATATAAAGAATGAAGGCTGAGCATGGTGGTGCACACCTTTAATCCTAGCGCCATGGATGCAAAGGCAGGTAGGTCTCTGTGAGATTGTGGCCAGTTTGGTCTACATAGTAAGTTCCAGGACAATCAAGGCTACATAGTGAGACCCTGTCTCAAAAAGAAAAATAAAGTGGTACTTGGTCCTCAAGAACATTTGACATTTGTCCCCTGTGGGGTGTGATGCAAGTGAGTGGCCCCTGAGGTGCCTGAAGGCTGGGTGCACCTGCTCACCAGGAAACAACACCTGCCCTTAGGTTCAATACTGTCCTCGAATGTGTGGGTCACGACATTGTTTTTTGTTTAGTGTCCATCTTTCGCCCAACCTTTAAGAAAAAAAGCCTTTAGATGGATACAGTTCTTATCTGAGCACACAGGGCAGGGGGCTTCTGGGAAGCTGGGAACTGCAGGGCACTGAAGGCTCCCTTTGGATTCACTCTTAGATGGCCTGGGATAGACTTTGAGAAGGCCAGACTTATTGCACAGGGTCTCCTGTACCCCCCTCCCAGAGAGGAGAGGCTCCCAAATCACCTGGACAGCCTCAAACTCAGTTTTGTCAGACTGTGAAGTAGCTGAGATGAAGTAGACGTCGAGGAAGAGATTCTTCTTTAATTTCTCTCCAGATATGTTGACCTGAGATTCAAGTGTGCATGGTCCCAAAATTACTATGGTCCATCTTAAGATAGTTAAACTTCACGATGGTGCAAAAGTGATGCGTAGGTAGCAGACACTGTCTGGGGATTCTACACTGTGATCCTTTCCCAAACTAGTGACAAGCCTCCATCTGTTCTTGATGTCCACAGTCTGCTATGCCCTTGGCAAGAAACACCTGGCACTCCAGTGTGTCATGTTGCTGGTGCTTCTGGGGTGCAGATAGTCCACTTTTCCCTCTGTGACAATGTTTCACCTATCTCTAAGATGTAAAGAAAGACTAAGAAATGATTACAGGGACATTAAAAGCAAAGGGAGGAAAATAAGGATTGTGAAATTTAATATCAGCTTCATTGTAGCCTGGGGTCGTGCATCTAGACTTCTAAGTTGTGTCTCTTGAGTTGCCCTCCCATAGAGTTCATCTCCCTCTAGATGATAAATATTGGTTGTCAATAAGATCTAGAATCACCGAAGAGACTAGCCTCTGGGGCATGTTGGGAGGTATCACTGGATTAAGCGAGATGTGAAGACCCACCCTAAATGTGCTGCTACCATTACATGAATGGGATAAAAAGGAGAAAGCAAGCTGCACACAAGCATCCATGCTCTTGTGCCGACGCCGTGTGACCAGCCACCTCCTGCTCCTGCCACCGCACCTTCCCTGCCATGGTGGACTGTATTCCCCTTCCTTCCTTAAGTTGCTTTTGTCAGGTAAATATTTTGTTGTAGCACCAAGACAATTAATACATAAAACTGATACCAAGAAGTGGGGCTGCTGCTGTGATAAACCTGACCACATATGTAGTTCTTAGGCCTTTGGAACTAGTTTATGAAAAGAATATGGAAGAATTTGAAACTCTGGGCTTGAAAAAACCCTTGAATATTATAAGCAGAGTTTATTCTGGTGGGAGCTTGGAAGACAAGAATGCTGAGCTACAGGCACAGTGGAGGCCTGGCTCACAAGGTTTCAGAAGCATTGGAGACTATGTTAGGAACTGGGCTAGGAATCATTTATGTGACATCCTGGCAAATAATCTGGCTGCATTCTGTGTCCTGAGACCTGAGTGAGGTCGAAGGTAATGGACTAATTTGTTTAATAGAGGAAATTTTCAGACAGGGGAGCATTCAAGCTGTGTCATGGTTACTGCTCAGCTTCTCATCCAGGTCCACAGTTGAGAGAACAGCTAAGAGTGGAGCAGAAAGATAAGAAAAATGTGAAGTGTGGTGAGGAAAGTGGATGAGCAAGTCTCAAATTTCAGATGAGAGTAAAATGACAGAACACCTGTAATTGTTAAGGTGATTAGCACTATCAAAGAGAAACTTGGTGCCCTGCCCTGGGACAATAGGAAAGTTGCTCTGAGGGCAAGACCTCATCCACCAAAAGCTCCATTTTGTGAAAATGCAAATTCATTTGAAAGGAGAGAACCTAGACTAATAACAGTGCTGAAGGGGTGCCCTGCTCAAAACAAATCACCCAGGAAACTATTTCCCCAGGCTCAGCACAGGTAGACCAACACCACTGTGGTGTAAGGGGGCAGGTTCCCCAGCAGAACTTGGCAGTGTTGTCCACATGGTATTGGTTTTGTAGGCATGAAAGATGCAAGACTGAGGGGGTCATGAATAGCACCAGGGTTCCAGAGAGTCACTGAGGTCAGGCAATATGTGACAGGGCCAGAGTTTCTGCAAGAAGGCCCCGAGAGGTCACTGTGTGAAGCTGTAAAGACAAAGCCTAGGTTGCAGTGGAGACCCTAGGATGCTAGAGATGCCAGGACCAGGGGACATCTGCTGAGGAAAGCTGTGGGCATGGGGTGTAGCTGGGTCGAGAGAGAGAGACCTGTATTTATTGTGGCATAGTAGCCAAGATACAGAATCAGTCCAGTGTCCATGACAGATGAATGGATAAAGAAACATTGGGGCTTGAGAGATGATGGCTCAGTAGTTAAGAACTCTTACTGCTCTTGCAGAGGGACCCAAGCTTAGTTTCCAGCATCTGTATCAGGCAGTTCACAACCATCTGTAACCCCAACTCCAGGAGATCTTATACCCTTTTCTGTCCTCTGTGAGCAGCTGCTCACTTGTGGCACACACACACACATACACACACACACACACACACACACACACATATACACATTGACATACATAAAAAAAATTTTTTAAAAAAGAAACATGGTGTAGATATACAACAGAATATTACTCAACCCTGAAGAATGATACCCTGTTGTTTTAAGGAATATGGACAGAAATGAAAACTTAAGTGAAAAAAGCCAGGCACAGAAAGAAAAGTACTGAATGTTCTCTTAAATATGTGGCAGCTAAAACAAGTTGATTTGTGTGCATTTCTAGGTAACATTATAGTTATGCCTTAATAAACAGCCTGACTCTTAGCATTCATAAGGCCAAGAATGGACCCAAAGTGTTGAGCACCTGTTCTTTTAGATGTCTCTCAGAACTGTGCTCCCAAATCTGGTTATACTCATTCTTTTATTGAAACAGTATTTCTAGCATGAAATGGGGAGGTAGAAATCAGGACCCACACTTATCAGAGAATCTTGCCCTTTGATGCCTACACCTAGAATATCACACACACAACTACAAACAGATTTCTCAATTTCTCTCATTACTTTCAATGAGATAAGCATACCATACTTGGATATGTGAAGCATGCATACATACATTCATTCACTATCCTGGGTAGAGAGGGCAAGGAAAGGTCCTGAGGGATCAAGGTCATATGCCCAGGTCACAAGAACAGCACACAGTTCAGTGAGCTTGTTTATAGTAACTTTTTTGTTGTGAGGTTAGGTAAAAGTTTAGTCCAGATTATGTCCATATTGTGAAAGTCATTCTTACAGTCCCTTGTTTTATAAATGAAGAAGCAAATTCATATTATAAAAGAAGGCAATCCCAGGAAAAGTCACAGTTCTCTTGTTGTATCAAAGAAGCATGTCCATCAGGGTGCTCACTGGCAGTGGGCTGGTTAGGGTGCACAGTGGGCTTGATAAGTGACAGCATGCCATCATCTTAGGTTTCTAGAAAAGGTGGCAGTCAGGGCATTCCTGTGATAAGAAAGCACAAGAACAAGGCGGCTATTCATGTGGCTGAAATTCAGGACAGGGTCCTGATTTTTGAATAATAAGTGAGTTGTCTTCTGGTATGGCTTTACCCATCACTATGTGATCCAGAGAGTGCTGTAGGAGAAAGCACAGATGCAGAGCCTCAGCACCGATTAGTGAGAGAAATGGAATCCAGCTCTTATTGGTCCCCAAGGGAGTTTGGTAAAACTTAAGATACTTTTTCAGCAAGCATTAGAGGGAAAATTTGAGAGGAACAGTTAGAAATAAAGTATGTTTTAAAACTATTTTACTTACTATTTTATGTGTATGAATGTATCACCTGCATGTATGTGTCAGTGTTGTGCAATGCCAGCAGCGGTCAGAAGAGGGTGTCAGATCCCCTAGAACTGGAGTTACAGACGGTTGCTAGCCACCATTTGGGTTCTGGGAACCAAACCCAGGTTCTCTGCAAGAGAAGACAGTGCTCTTAACCACTGAGCCATCTCTCCAACCCCTTAAAGCATAAGTCTTAAAAAAAGATTTAAAAGTATAATTTGTTCCTGAGCAGTTGTTTTTTTTTATTCCCCCGTTGTTATGTATTTAATTTTTGAATAATAAATGAGTTAGTTTAATTAAAGCTTGTCCCTGTGGGTTTTATAGGAAATGTTATGAGAGCCATGAACTTCCCAAAATTGGCAAAAAGATAAAGTTTTAGGTACATAAGCAGGACAATTGTTTGTTTTGTTTTGAGACCATCTCCCCCCATTTCAGTTAATAAGTATCTTCAGAACAGCTCAAGCAGATGAATGTGTTTAAGCAATAGTGAAAATAAAGTATCAACATGAGCCAATTTAAAATGATCAAAGGAATTTATGTGAGTTTCTTCCATTTGCCAAAGTTCATTAGGATAAACACTGGGAGTTGATTTCTTTAAAGATGATGGTGCCCAACAATTGGCAGTCAGGACAGGACTGGACAATCTGTTGCACTTGTACCTGTAATAATTGAAAGACATAACTAGGCAGTTAGCATGACAATTTCATTCTGTGAAGGCCAGAGAATGCCTGTGGAGGTAATTGTAATGGGATTTAATGCACTAAATAAAAGAGGGTAAGTTCATCTGTGTAGGAGGGTATAAATAGAGGTAAGCACTGATTTTTAAAAAGGGAATCTGAAGAATGAGCCAAATATGGCTTGAAACAATGGTGAAATAGCTTGAGTCATATATTGAGAGTAAGTTAGTAAACTGAAGAGTTAATTAGGGAACTATTAGAAAACAGAAAGAGTAGCTAAACGTTCTGCCTAGTGGGTAACAGTTACTCCAGGGTTTACAAGAGTGCCATGTTCCAGTCAGTACCACATAATGGTGCCTCTGCCTGATTTGTTGTCTCTATCTGAAAAAAACCTGTTAGCGCAATAGGAATGGGATGAATATTTATGGAAAAAATATTCATATTGGAAATAATAGAATTCCATATGGATAGAAGTGAAAGGAAACTTGTCCTAAACAAAACCAAAACAAACCAGCAAAAGTTATATGTCATTATTCTGAAATCTGTCATAAAAGAAAAAAGAAATTATATCAAGATATGGAAGGATAAATAATATCAGGATCTTGTCTGGTAAGTGGGATGGTCCTTGTTCAGTCCTATCTAATAAGAGTAGTTCTTTGTCAATTTATTGAGAATTTCATACATGCATATAAGGTGTTTTAATAAAGTCCACACCCACTCCCTCTCCTCCAACTCCTCCCATATCTCCCCATGACTTTTTTCTGACAACTTCATGTTCTTTCCTTTCTCCCTTCCTTCCTTCCCTCTCTCTCTCTCTCTCTCTCTCTCTCTCTCTCTCCCTCTCTCTTTCTTTCTTTCTTCTTTCTTTGTTTCTTTTTTCTTTTTATGGTGCTTGTTGCTACTCTAACATTCCCCCCTCTGAAGAGGTAACCCTAAAATCTTTTAGGGATTAGATAAAAGCTCCCAAATACTTTTGACATTTTTGGCCTTTGGAATAGAGTATGTTGCTAAGAGGCCCAAGGACATTTTGACTTTTAGCCAAGAAACTGGCTACTTTTCTTTGGGGTCTTTTTACCCTAACTGCCTAGTCAATTCCTACCTCCTATTCTTATCACATCATCCTCTGAAGCGGTTACCCAAATCGCCGACAGGGAACCGGGATGCAGACTGCTCTGGCTTCTTCCATGCTGAACAGGGGCACAGGGTGAGGCAATTGGGGTACCCCTTCAGTGGGTCTATCTAAAAGACTGACAAATTACACAACTATTATCTGTAGGGAGAAAAGAAAATCCTAGGAGATGTGAAGGAGAAGTAAAGGCAAGAGTAATTGGCATTACAAGTTCTAGACAGGGAACCAGAAAAAAGTCAGAACAGGGCAAATTTCAAATGTTCATATCAGAGTCCATTGGAATTTCTTGACTAGAGCTTCCAAAAGCATCCCTCTATTGGGTTCCTCCTCATTTTTCTTTTGTCTGCCAAGGCTGAATTCAAGAGTGATGGACTCAGGATTTGTTTTCAGGCACTTTGACAGCTGTTGGAATGGCTAGATTTAGCCTCTCAAAGGCTTCTAGATAGGGGGAGAAAACAAATTTACCCATCATTTTAGAACAATAGCTGGTTGTCTCCCTTAGCTACAGGTGGGCACTATAGTATTGAAGACCAAGATTTGAAGTCTTCTCACAGATGAGAAGCACTTTCTGCTTAGAAAAATAATCATCAATGAGAAATAATTATCTAAATAACTTTTTATATGGACTTAAGCCTAATTTCTTAAAGAAATATACTGACCACTTTAATCTTTGGTTATACTTTCCTTTTGGGTGTTTAAGACAATACAGTTGGCCCAAATAAACCAATTTATTTTTGCTCTTAAGGTCTTTTGAGGATCTGTTTCTCAGGGGTCACATGGGCTTGGGAGGAGCCCCTGGCTCCTTTCTTTTACCAGTTCCATCTATGTGAAGATAAGTCAAAGGTCCTACTCGACCATGGCTGCTTCACTTGGAAGTATGGAGGAAATATTTCCTGAGTTGACCCTCCTCTTTGTAGACTGGACACTTGGTTCAAGTCCATCTCATGAGGCCTCTATCCCCCTGAACAAGAGGACAGGTGACTCAGACATTTTGAGAGAGGTTCCATAGTCCCCTGGAACTTAGTTGACCTTGGAGGGCGAGGGACAAAAACTGTCATTTAAGTCCCTCTGACCACATTAGTATAGGCCTCAAATATGGCTATTAAACATCCAATAAGATCAGTTCCACCAGTCTGGTACTTTTAATTACCATGTGCTAT
Source organism: Nannospalax galili (assembly GCF_000622305.1). Taxonomy (NCBI): domain Eukaryota; kingdom Metazoa; phylum Chordata; class Mammalia; order Rodentia; family Spalacidae; genus Nannospalax; species Nannospalax galili. The sequence continues at coordinate 4,205,461 of NW_008360316.1, read as the reverse complement.
GTAGGTAAAGCTCAGGAAAAAACCATATGTCTCAGATAAACCTTGACTAGACATATTTTGTTCCTTAAACTAGTTGACTAAACTATGACCTTGGAAATTTTAAGATTATGTGTATATTATTTTTGTCTCATCCTTTATATATCACAACAAATCTACAGACCTTCATTACTTGCTTAGGCATTCCTATTTTTTCTATTTTGGAAAATATCTCCATTCCCATATCACTTTAACATCTTTTACATTCTCATTTTCTTTTTTTAAATAATTATGAGATATAATAACATTAACAAATAAAATTTCCATCTGTTGTGAGAATTCTTTTCCTGGGGATACTAAGCAATGCTTATCCCCTTTTAAGGTTCTAGTGTCAAACCAATGTTTAATTAAAGTTTTCCTGGAAAACCAATGAATTTACTAGGCTTACTTACAGAGATGACCAAGCGGTTGCTGAGGTGTATGAGTGACCTGAGGGTATGCACACAGGGAAGCCTTTACCCTGCATGGATCAAGCCTTCTCTTCCTAGCCTTCCCCAGATTATATACTTTAGCCCTCCCCAAATCCAGGAGACCATGTGTGATTAGGGCCAAATTACATACACTTGGCTGGGAAGAGTGGCTGGATACTCCGGTGAGGGTCCAATGACCCTGCTTGGCCCTCCTTTAATGAAGGAGTACAACCATCAACAAACCCAACTGTGACGAGGTTTAGCAATCAGGCACAGCTGAAGTCGTGATGATGGTAGTTATTTCATGGAAAAGAAACTTCTGTACAGCATCATATTATTAAAAGAACATGGAATTTAAAAGGATTTGGTGCTAGGACCCACAAATGAGGGAAAACATATGTCTTTTGCTTTTCTGAGGCCGTGTTACTTCACTTAGTTTAGCAGTTTCTAGATCCTAGATCTAACATTTACCTGCAAATTTCATTATTTCATCTTTCTTCACTGCTGAGTAGAACTCCATCATGTAAATATACCACATTTTGTTAACCACTCATCTGTTGAGGGGCACTTAGGTTGCTTTTATCTCTTAGCTATTGTGAAAAGAGCAGCAACAAACATGGTCATACAAGTGTCTCTACAATAGGATGAGTCCTTTGGGTATATGACAGTGAGTGGTATAACCAGGTCATATGGTAAGTTCATTTTTAGTATTTTAAGAGTTCTTCACACTGGGGGCTAGAGAGATAGCTCAGTGGTTAAAAACACTGACCGTCCTCGCAGAAGACCCGGTTCAAATCCCATCATAGCAGCTAACAACTGTCCATAACTCCAGTTCTAGGGGATCCGACAGCCTCTTCTGTCCTCCATGGGCATTGCAAGACACGGGTGCACTTACTTACATGCAGGCATTACATGCATACACATAAAATAAAAATACTAAATAAAATTTTATAAAATAACAGTGCAGAATCTCAACACAGCACAAATCTAGTCTGTGCCCTGGTTACTACCATAACCACAGAGGGTGGAAACATGGGTTTCCCACCCATGGGTTTTCCCAAATCAGTCTCTTTGGCCCAAGCTGCTTTTTTTAAGTTATGAGTTGCATACAATTGTAGCTCTGTCTCCCCTAATTACTAACGATGTTGAACACTTTTTGGGATGTTCCTTAGCCATCTTTATTTCTTCCTTTGAGAACTCTATTTAGATCTTTAGCCCATTTTTAATTGGGTCATTTGGTTTCTCACTTCTTTGTTTTTTGAGTTATGTATTCTGGATGTTAAACCTCTGTCAGACGTGTAACTGGTGAAGATTTTCCCATTTTCTGTTTTCTCTTCACTTTTTTGATTGTTTCTTTTGCTGTACAGAACTTTTTTAGTTTAATGAGGTCCCTCTTGTTGATTGCTGACCTTAATTCCTAAGCAACTACTGTCTGATTTAGAAAACCC
>NW_008360316.1:4161008-4203536 GCF_000622305.1 Nannospalax galili | reverse complement strand
TATTGCCAATATTTTCTTCTAATAGTTTCAGGGTTTCCAGTTTCACATTGAGGTCTTTGATCCATTTGGAGTTCACTTTTGTGCAAAGTGAAAGATAAGGATCTAGTTTCATTCTTCTATATGTGGAGACCCAGTGTTACCAGCACCATTTGTTGAGGATGTTCTTGGCACCTTTGTCAAATATCAAGTGGCTGAAATTGCACGTACTCGGGTTTGGGTCTTCAATGATGTTCCATTGATCTATGTGTCTATTTTTGTGCTAGTACCATGCTGTTTTTATGACTATAGCCCTGTAGTATACTTTGATATCTAGTATAGTAATCCCCCCAGTGTTGCTCTTTGTGCTCAGGGTTGCTTTGGCTATCCAGGGTCTTTTGTGCTTCAATATGAATTTAAGAATGTTCTTTTTCTAATTCTGTGAAGTATGTCATGGGGATTTTGATTGAGATTGCATTAAATCTATATATTGCTTTTGGTAGGATGGTCATTTTCACAATATTAATTCTTCCAATCCATGAGTACGGGAGGTCCTTCCATCTCCTGGTGTCTTCCTCAATCTCTTTCTTTAATGATTTAAAATTTTCATTGTAGAGATCTTTGGTGTCTTTGGTCAGACTTATTCCAAGCTTTCATAGTTTGCATTGATAAGTCAGCTGTAATTCTGATGGACTTTCCTCTATATGTGACTTGTTGTTTTTCTTTTGCTGCTTTCAGTATTGTCTCTTTGTTCTGTACATTTAGTGTTTTTACTATGATGTGCCATGGGGAGTTTGGTTTCTGGTCCTGTCCATTTGGTGTTCTATATGCTTCTTGTATTTGTATGGGGATGTTTTTCCCTCATTTTGGGAAATTCTCTTCTACAACCCTGTTTAAGATCTGGTCAATACCATTTCACCTACCTCTATAGCTATGATACATAGATTTGGTCTTTTCATGGTGTTCCACATCTCTTGCATATTCCATTCTTGTGTTTGTTTTTTTTTTTAATTTTTCATACTCTTTGCTTGAGTGGTCCAATTCTTCAACTTTATCCTCCAGTGTTGATATTCTCTTTTCCATTTCATTCATCTAGCAGTGAGGCTTTCCTCTGTTGTTTCAAGTTGGCTTATTGAGTTTTTCACTTCCTTCTTCATTTCTGCCTGAGTTTTCTTCAATGTTTATCTCTTTTGTGAATTCCTTCAGAAGTTTATCCCTATCTTCTTTTAGTTGTTTCTGTGTTCTTTAAATTCATTGAATTCCTTCATCATGTTTATGATTGTTCTTGAAAGTACTGTGTCCTGGGTTATCTCTAGGGGACTCTTTTACAGGACTGGTGGAGCTTGGTGGGGACATAGTGTTTTGGCTTTCCATTTTATTATTCTTTCGTTGTGATTTTGGCATGTGAATTTCTTTTGTTGTTTGTGATTCTGATATGAAAATTAAGTTGAAGTTTGCTTCTGTTTGTATTATTGGTGTACCTTGATCCTTTTCTTATTGGTTAGGTAAAGCTGGTTGGTCCAGGTTTCAGGTTCTCTCAAGTTTTATTTTGGCAGGAACTGATGGCTTCAGATCAGCTACTCAGGAGCTCCCAAAGAATCCCAAGTCAGGTTCCAGTCAGCTACACTCAGGCTTCTTTCTAAGCTTTGAACCCCTACTAGTGGGAACTCAGAGCAAAATTTGGGAAATTCCTGGGGGGGGGGAGCGATTTTGGGACTCTCAGGTGGTCTGTTGAGGTCTCAGCCCCTACGCCAGAGGAAGGCCAAAAAGACACTCTCTGGTGGTCTGCTGAGATCTCAGCCGCTACACCGATGGAGGTCAGAACAGACCCTCTCAGGCTGCCTGCTAAGATCTCAGCCTTATCCTACCAAAGGGCAGAGGTCTGCCCAGAGGCCTTGGGAGGAGCCTCACATAATCCCAGTTAGGGGGCTAGGTACTGCGAGATTAGGGGAAGCTCATCACCACATGGAGGCAGGATCTAGGTACTCTCTGGGTTCTCAACCCCTGTGCCAGAGGGAGGCCAGAACACGCACTGTCTGGCCATCTGTTGAAATCACAGCCTCTACACCAGTGATCATTATGTCTTGAGGAAGAATTTTTTATTTAAAAATGAGACATAGGTGCATAATTATTGAAAGTAGACACAAAACGGCAAATCTTTAAAAAAGCAAATTTTAAAAATAACAATAATAATATAAAAGTTTTGAGGGACTATGACAGGAGAATGAACTCCAGGTATAATTACTGAACACCTAGAAGATCAGTTATATAAGTCTCATATTTTAAGTATTGGGTAATATTCAGTTAAAACTAAATGCTCCTAAATAAACCTTGGTCAGACATATATTTTATTCTTTAAGCCAATCCTTCTAATAGTTAGCAAGACTGGGTTAACAATTGCCTCGATTTAAGTAGAGGGTCCAATAAACTTTTAAGAGAAAATTTAAGATTATAAATATCATCTCTAAGTTTCATCTTTTATATATCTAAATATTTGCCTTGCATGTATTACAGAAATCAGCCATCATCTAATGATCTTGTTTCCCTTTCACATTTAAAAATATTTATAATTTGTAAGTAAGCATGAATTCCTCCTTTAAAGAGGGCTAACAGTCTGGCTGCCTGCATTAGAAAAGTCACATAATTTACTACCTGTAATTTTGGATTAGGTACCCATAATTCAAAACATACAAAACACAGAAACCAGTAACACCTGACAGAACTTAGAATAAAGATGATTATCAGAATTCTCATTCTTTTTAACCTCTCCATCCCATTTACCTGGAAAATGTGTTCAAACGCAACATGATGATACAAAAGAAGCAGAAAGCAAGGAGTTTCAAGGAGGGAAAGTATAATCTATTTTAGAGAAAAACGGGCTTGGAGAAAGAGGGCAGAAAAAGCTGGTCTTAGCCTCTGCAGCTGCCAGAGCCAGGTACACTACTTTTCTAAGTTAGTTTCTTCCACTTTTGTCCCAGGAAAGGGAGCTCCATGGAAGGCAGGAGAATTAGGAGGAGGTCCAGGAGGTTCTAAAAGATATGCTTTCTTTAGAGTACCCCTTTTTGCTCTTGATAATGCTGTGTATATATCTACTTATTTGGTTCCAAAGACATCAAATGCTTCAGTTGAACTGTTTCTAACAGTAGCTTAATTGGTCATTATTTTTTCCCCAAGATTCTAAATTAAGTGTCTCATAGTTGGGATACCAGGGAAAGTATTTTAAAATGCAATGGAGATCTTTTTTAAAGGTTAAAAATTCATTCAATTTTATGTCTTATAGGGTTTATATTGAGTTCAATATTATATAACTATATTAATTCAACTGTGAACCTAAAAATTTACAGCCAATTATGAAAGAGCTGCATCTTTGCTCTGGAAATTGTTATTGAATATGTTAATGCTGTAATGAAATGCTTCTTCTAATCATGTGGTTGTTAAATAATTAAAACTAAAAATAAAAAAATTTAAAAAACCAACCAACCAACCATGTGCAGTGGTATTAGCTACACCTTCTTAGCCTACTGATCTTCCCTTTTTGCTTAGCTTGCCTTAAAAAAAATAAAAATGTGTTCTAGGACTGGAGGGATGGCTCAGCAGTTAAGAGCTCTGGGTTGCTCCTGTAGAGGACCTGGTTTGGTTTCCAGCACCCACATGGCATCCATAATTCCAGTTTCAGGGGATCTGATATCATCTTCTGGCCTCTGTGGGCATTGCACAACACAGGTGTACTTATATACAAGCAAGCAAAGCACTCATACACATAAAATAAAAATAAATACATAAATTTTAAAGATGTGTTTTCTCAAGTTTTAAGAACACCAGAGAGGTTTTCAATGAGCTTTAAAAACTTAACTTTTTGAGTTGTGGCAGTCTAGCATCTTCCATCGAGGCTTCTGGCTCTTTTTCTGAAGAATATTTGCAATAGGCTCCACACAGTGTCTACATTTCTGCTGAAAGCAGGAATGATGAAGACACGGGGGCTGGGCACCCTGGGGATACCTGGGAGCTGTCACAGAGCCTCTTCAGATGGCTCTGCGGCTGACTGGCAGCTTGATGGCTCCCAGTCCATTTCCCAGAACAGTACCTGTTAGTGCAAGTCTGCAAGGATAAGAGCTTTCCTTCCTCGGATCAGATAGGGAGAATAAACAGGGTGGGATTTGGCTCCATTCCTCCCAGGCACTGGCACTGGGGCCTTTTCCATCGCCAGCAACACCCAACCCTTATCTTCCTGCCCTGACTGCTTTGGGCATCCAGCGGATTCCCACACAGGCTCCCAGGTGCTTGCTAAGTATTGGTATGTAGAGGGACTCACACCATGAGATGCAGATGAAGGGTAACTTCAGCACTGCGGCTGTGGGGAAGACGGCCCACTCCAGCTGTTCCCCTTGGCACAGATCTGAATGTGTATTTATGGGCAGGTGTGAAGGGAAGGGTTATTACCTTCATACGGGGTCCAGCATGGCAGTTCACTGAGGATATGTCTCTATCTGTTGATGAGGTTATAAAATACCTTCCTAGAGTCTGAATAGGGTGAACATGTCCCAGTTTGGAAGACTGAATCTTTTCTTTCTGCTTTGCCACTGGTCATTTAGTGAGAAGCAGGGGGAGGTTGCTACCAGACATGATTTTAAAGTGAAAGCTATAATTAACTCCTTGATTTTGATGGTGGGAAAAAACCCATTAAAAGATTCTTTCCTCAGATCAACTAGTGTGTAGTAGCTCAGTACACACCAAAAGAAAACTGTGGGTCCTGGGTAAAGACAAGGTTTGGATCCCAGTTTCCTCATGTACCATTGCTTGACCTTCGTACCCTTCACGGTCTTCACGATCTTCAGGTCAAGTGAGCGAAGCCAGAGTTCAATCCCCCCTGCTCTGCATCTATCGGGGTAGAGCCTAAACACCAAACACCCACATCAGTATAAACACTTTAGGGTTTGGTTTCTTGGTTGCATAGCTGACAACTCAGGGGATAGTGGTCTTAAGAATGGAAGGCTTCCTTAAAAAACAACAACAAACCCACGGATGTGACCTTTCTGAGGACTGCTTCAAATTGGCCTAAACTGAACCAATTTTGCTTTTAACAGAGCTTCTAATGCATCCAATTAAAGATCGACAGAAACAAGAACCAACAGAAAGTGCTCACATTGAAGAATGCTTGTACTCTACTTAGTGGCCACCTATGGCAGCCTAGTTTGCTGATAAATTCCCATATGCTGAAAAATCTGCCAAGCAGGTGACAAGCCAGTATAAGTCAAACACATTATTTATTCCAAGTTGTCAGTTTAAGGCTTGTCAGAAATTATTCTGTACATGAATGCTGGAATCAGAATTGAGCTTTCACAGCTAGCTGTAAGACCTGTTAACACACTTCTTATTTGCACGACTTGGTTTGAAAGATTCAGGGAGCTTCCACTATTCAGAATCCATGAGGAAAGTCTCAAAGTCCAGATTCAAGTCGGAAACAAGGGCATCCACAAAGTCATCAATGGAGGGACACTTCTGCAGCATGCCTGCAAACCAAGCAGAGAGGCTCATGTCACCAAGAGACAGCAGGGACAGCAGGGGACACTGGCTTTCTGATACAGAGTTTGCTCTCTAACCCAAACATGAAAACCCAGAGTCATAGACAGCAGGCTTTCTGAAGCTGTTCATGACTCTAAAGCAACACCTGGCTTACAGATTTAGGCCCAAATGTATTTCCCAAGAATTTTTGTTCCTGTAGCTATTACTATCCACTGGGAATTCTGAGACTGAATTTTTCAAGTTATCTTTCACCAGGATAATTTAGAATTTAAGTCTAATTACTTATTGAGTTTTAAGCACATTCTATACATCTCAAACCCAATGGTTTGTTAATTCTTTTACAAAAATCTTATATTCAATCCCTCCAGGTCTCTCAGAGCAATGCCAGCTTTGCAACTACTGTCTGAAAGCTCTGGGATGTGAATTTCTTCATCTGATATGCAAGGTTACAACAAAGATAAAGTAGGCAGTGGACCGCACGGTGTTTAACATATATTAAGAAGTCAATAAAAAGTGGATTTATTGCCATTCTTTACTTCAAAGAAGCCAAGACTCAAGCAATCAGCCTTGTTGCTTAACCCAGGTTCCTGGCAGGTAGGTAATGCTCTGGGGAGAACATGCTTTCACGTATATGCTAGCATTAGCTTCAGGGGATGGATATACAAAACCTCCTCAGAACCAAAGCTTCAAGACACCTCCAGAATCTGTCCTCTATGCAGCCCAGTGGACAGGCATCAAACACATGCTGTGTGTGAAGGGCCTGGTGAGGACACACGCACAGGAGGAGCCAGCCACAGCACAGTCTCCAGGCGTGAAGGATAGGATCCCCAGAGCCACCAGTGCAAAGCCGGTGTCCACATGGAGAAAAACAAACTGTGACACTCCCATACCATCTATCAGAACTAATATGTCATGGTTACACCCTAACTGCAGATCAGAATTAGGAAGTCAAAGAAGTGTCATAGAATGCTTCCGTGGCATGCAAAGCTTTTTTAGGAGAAAGAAAGCCAAGAAAAGTTTATATATTAGATTTCATTCAAATTAGAAACGTCTATTATTTAAGACAATTACTATCTTGGTGCAGTAGCTCACATCTATAATTCCAGCACTCATGAGACAGGTGCAGGAGGATTGCGCAAGTTCAAGGCTGGCCTGGGATATAGACTGTCTCAAAAAAACAAAACAAAAATAACAAAAAAAGCTGGGGGTGGTGGCACAGGCTTTTAATCCCAGCACTCAGGAAGCAGAGGAAGATGCAGAGGCAGATGGATCATTGTGAGATCGAGGCCAGCCTGCTCTACATGGTGAGTTACAGGCCTGCTGGGGCTACAGGTAGATCCTTTCTCAAAAAGACCAACAAAACAAAACAAAACAACCCCTCCTAACAACAACAGCAGCAGCAGCAACACCAACAACAAACCCCAAAAGAAACTACTAAGAACATAAGCAGGTAAATAAGGGGAAGCGATTCAAAAACACATATGGAATCTCAGCCAGTTCCAAAACACACAAAAAACTCCAAACTATCAGAGATTGTAAAACATTCTCAGAGGACAGGAGTGCGGTCTTCATGATGTCAGACTTTTACAAAAGATTTTAATAAACACAAGTACTGGGCACCAAGAAGATTCTCAGTATCACTGGCTACTAGAAAATGAAAGCTGAAAAGCACAGGGAGGTGCCATGCACAGCCACCAGAGTAGCTAAAACTCAAAGGACTAGGCACCACCAAATGCTGACAATCCTGTCTGTCATACACTTGTAGTGAAAGAGTAAAATAAGGTAGCTACTTTGGTGAAGCAGAAAAGCAGTTTATTAACAAAGATAAACATATGCCTAATAATGCTATCCCTACACATATACCCAGAGAAAATGACATCATGCCAACAGAGAAAGGACCCCATGGGTTGGGGAGATGCCTCAGTGGGTAAAGCACTTGCTGTGCAAGTGTGGAGAACAGAGTTCAGATCCCACCAGAATAAAGCTGGTGGGCATGGTGGCCTTCCTGTGATCCCAGCAGTGACGTGGGCATGGGGCTCTCCGAGGCAGGCTGGCTAGCAAGACTGACTAGCTGAACCAGTGACAGCAGGATCAGAGAGACCCTGCCTCACTAAATAAAGTGGAGAGAGATTATGGAATACATCTAATGTCAACCTCTACATGCATGTACATATAGATACAAACATACATACACATATGCACACACACCACACACACATATGCTCAAAAGAAAGAAAGGACCCCTGTAACTTAACATGGGAAGCAATACACATGGGCACCAACAGGATATCGTAAATAAGCTGCTATGATCTGAGATTGGAATATCACTCAGCATCAAAAAGAAAGACTGCTCAGACCTATAGAAACTTTGATGGGTTTCAGTCATCCACACAGAGTGAAAGATGTCTCACACAAAAGATACACTGCTGAATTCTGTTTATATGAAGTCCAAAACAGGCCACACTCATCTCTGGTTAAGAACTCAGAATGGTATGGTTGCCTTAGGGGTGAACTACAGAAAAGGGCAGGAAGGAACATTCTAGATTGATAGTACTGTTTTATATCTAGGTAGGAATCTGAGTTACACAGGTGTATGCATGAGTTAAATCACTGAATAGAACACTGGAGATTTGTGCATTTAACTGTCTAAAATTTTTCTCCATAAAGAAGAAAATTTAGCTTCAAATATGTGCCTTTTAAAGAAAAGGACAGCGTAAGATACAAAGTGGGAACCTACAAGTGTCTGTTGTCTATGAAGTGGCCTGTAGCGGCAGTGTGAGGCTGGAGGAAGCCTCAGGACAATCTAGGGCTCTGAGCCAGAGTAGTAGGGAACATTGTGGGCCAATGTGAGGTGCAGAGGGCTGTCACATGGCAGCGTTCAGGCTGCAGTCAGCAGTGACCCGGGATGGTTGAGGTCTAAAGACAGGTATGCGCATAGCACCTTACATGGGGTGGGGAATAGGTTGGCATGGATCTCAACCTATGTGGAACCCATGAACTTGACTGGTATGACTGAGAGCAACAGAGACACAGTCCTTTCATTTTCACCTAGATTAAAATCTTCTATCCTCTTTCAAATTCAGGGTTTTTTGTTTGTTTTTGTTTGTCTGTTTGTTTGTTTTGTCTTTTTGAGACAGGGTCTCCCTGTAGCCCCCGCTGTCCTGGAACTCACTATGTAGACCAGGCTGGCCTTGAACTCACAGAGATCCACCTGCTTCTGCCTCCCAAGTGCTGGGATTAAAGGTGTGCGCCACCATGCCCGGCGTCAAATTCAGGTTTTTAAACAGCACCATCTTACAAAGTATCTGAGAAACATGGAAAGAGGCTCTCACTGCTATACCTTTGTGTGTAGCGATGAACTAATGTTCAAAGAACAATTTTCTTCTTTATAATAACCTAAATGGATGAAAGCAGAGGCTCTGGTTGTCCAGCTGCGCCGTTGGTGATGTGGATGCTGGGTCTATGATGCTCACTAAAATAACACGTTCTCACTACAGCCTCCAGATGCAGGCTGCTCTGTAAGTGGACATTGCCTGACTGTACAGCAGGGTACACACTTGCCCTAGGCGCCAGCCTGATGCCAAGCACATCTGTTGGAAAGTCTTTAAGCATGTCTTTCAATCAAGAACTTATTACACCATTTTCTTCCTCTTAAGATTTTAAATATTTCAATAATTACATGGTTGTTTACTTAAATGTCTAGAACTGTTGGAGGTGAAACTATTTAGAGTCACCCTATTCTGTCTGTATGACCATCCTGCTCTTGTGAAGCTGTTCACTGCAGCTCAGCAACCTGCCAACATACACATGACCTTGCTTTAAACTTCTCAGAACAGAGCAACGCAGTGCACATCCTGCAGCAGCCAACACCATTCCTGCACCTCAGAAAGGTGACTACAGCAACACGAGAGAAAGACGTGCAGCCATCCTTCCTCATGACATCTTGTGAGGGCTAAGTGGTTTGGTCATCACATTTGTACTGTGATTACTAAAGACGAACCAGGAAAAGCTGGGTACACTGCCAAGGCATCCTCATCAATGTTTTGCAAATGTCATCGTGAAGTGACTCTACCCAGAGAAGTAAGAGAAATTCAATGTTTCAGACAGCTTCACAAATAAAAAGTTGGCTCTTCTGTCTGTCTACCTATCATCTTTCTATCAATCAACTCAGAAAACCCCAAGAACACTTTGATTCGGAAAAAAAAAACCAAAACCAAAACCCAACAAAGATATTCCCTTTGTCTTCAAGGCTTAATTTTTGAAGGGTAGCAATTAGGCCTGCACTTTTTTAGGAGCCCTGGGGTTGGAGCTGTTGAGTAGAGTTGACAACACAATTCTCTATGGAAATCACAGAGGGGAAACTGATGTGAATAGACAAGGAACGTGTTTGTAACTAAAAAGAAAAAAAAAAGCCAGCGGCAGGAAAAGAAGGAGAAAACTGCTTACGGCCACACACTGTACACACCAGTTCATAAAAAGGAAAGTGGGATGTTGAGCTTCATGTACCTGTCCTACTTTGAGGGTCAGGCAGTATCGAATGAGCCGTTAAGGGATAATGATTTATTTTTCTCCTCATTTTACCTGAGAAGCAAATGGGCCAATAAAAGCCAGTACAAGCCAGAACACTTACGTCCTTACTGGTCTAGTCATAGTAACATGTTTCATAACCTTGAAGTACAGGGCAATTATTCTGGGCCTAACTAAATTATGGTATCAGATGGATTCCAAGCCTGACTATTGAAGCAGGAAGGTTTCCAAAATGCATCACATGAAGCTCTTGAAATGACCCTGACACAGGGTACGACTGAGCAGAGACAGAGATTGTCCATGGGAGACAGAACCAGCTAATGTAGAATGGGTTCACTGGGAGACTGCCACATGTAGCCCAACAAATGACAACAGCTGCTTAATGGAGTGCATACTGAGTGCCAGGCACTGGGTTAAAAGCACTACCTCCTAACTTCTCAGAGTCCCTGCCAGTAAGGGAATCTCACAAATAGAAGAGAGGTAAAGAGAGGCCACCCAACTCTTATGGTTTTGGTTGGTTTTCTTGAACCCCAGCAGTTGGATTCCAGAGCCAGGTTCTTCAGGCACTACCAAACATTCCTCATGTTCTGCAATCCTGTAGGACCATATACACTCTAAAAGGTTATGTTTAGATTATCAGCATCCTTGATGTGGTAAAACCTCAATGTGTGGAGAAATCCTAGACGGCTCACAGCTGCTGGCTGCTACCTGCAACCCTACATATCAACATACCCACTCTTCCCTCACTGGTGTAGAGATACAATCAGAATGTCCACTGGGTCTAGGCAACCCCACTGCTGCTCAGAACTGTGACCTCAGCGGAGATAGAGATAGAAAAAACTGGTTTGTGCTGGCAGAGGAGCAGGCTGGTAAAGGTCACAATGGCTCTGCCCAAGCCAGTGTGTGACTGGGACACTCTAGAGACTAGGAAGGTCACTCCTAGTGGACATTCCCATCAGGGCGCAATGTTGGCGATGCTCAGTTGTGGCTGGGTTTGTTTTTGTGTGACACAGAGAAGAAACATACCTAGGTGTTCTGTGCTTCAGGATGTTTTCTGGGTGGCCTCCAAGTACCTGTAGTAAGCCCTTGCTGACAGAAGCCCTTATGTGCTTAGGAGCCCCTACCTATGCATATTTTTATGCCTCACCAAGAAAAGCCTCCATTTGCTCCAGGATGAGATAGATAATTCATGTCCAAGCAAATACATGCCCAGGGACTGTGTACTATACAAAAGACATGATTCCAGCCAAACCTTCCTTTAAACACTGACACACTCATGCCTGCATTCTCTGGGCCCTTGAATGCCCTTTTGGATACATAGCTAAAGATACTATTTGCAAATGTGACTGAGAGCAGCAGCTTGGCAGTTGAATGGTATGCTTCTGAACCAGCCCTGTAGAGATAGAATCTTGTTCTGGCTCCTTTACTAAGTGCCTGGGGTGAAATGGTTTGTGCATCAGTTAGAGAACCCAGGGGATTACCAGGGCAATTAAAAAACATTAGAATTAGTTTAAGTCTTGAAAGAGAAGTGAAAGACTTGCATCTCCCCTTTGAATCTAGCTCACAGTATGCTTAAGACCAATCAAAGATTCCCAATAAAATAATGTGTAGTTGAGTCTGATCAAAGTTTAGTGAAAGACAAAGGAAGATCAATGAAGGAACCATAAACAGAACCTTTGTCAGGGGTTTTCCATTCACTTATTTGTTCATTTTCTCCTTTATACCCCCCAATACCTAATGTGAGTTAAAGACTAACAAAGAAATCAACTATTATCTATTAGGAAGATGTTACATATAAAATAATAAGACACAGAAATAGTGAGTTAAAAGTTGAGATAGCCGGGCGTGGTGGTACATGCCTTTAATCCCAGCACTCGATAGACAGAGGCAGGTGATTTCTGTGAGATCAAGGCCAGCCTGGTTTCCACAGCAAGTTTCCAGTCAGCTGTGGCTACAGGGAGACACTGTCTCAAAATGAACAAAAAAAAAAGTTGAGACAAATCTCACTGGTGTCACCTGGGAACCTATTAGAAATGAATTTGTTTTTGTGGTGCTAGGTGGGTGAGTTGAATCCAGGGCCATTGCTTGCTAGGCCAGAGATCTACCATTGAACTACATGCCTAGCCCAAGAAACAACATTCATTCATTCATTCTTTTTCTTTATATTTTATGTGTTTTGCCTGCATGTATGTAAATGCACCCATGTCGTGTAATGCCTGAGGCCAGAAGAGGGCATCAGATCTCTTGGAACTGGAGTTACGGAAGATTGTCAGCTGCCATGTGGATGCTGGGAACCAAACCTGGGTCTCTGCAACAGTCAGTACTCTTAACCACTGAGCCATTAAGAAACATAAATTCTTGATCCTGGCCGGAGACAGTCTGCTTCAAACCTGGGCTGTTCCAAGACCTGCAGCTTGCTCCACTGTGAGAATAAGTGCTCCTAGGGATCAGAGGAAAGATGCTAAACTTGAAGAGGAATGTAGCTGTTTTCAACAGGCAGCTAAGCCCTGAAGGTTTAGAAGAAAGATGACTGTGATTTGTCTGTTTAAACAACAACACATTTTCCCATGTATAAAAGGAAACGTAATCACATCAGGAGAAACTAGAATTTTTTGGGGACATCAAATGCCAAATCCTGAAAGCAAGACAAATTGCTGGAAACTCACCAAGTGGATTTCCATAAAAATGGTCCCAAATCTGAGTATTGTTGGGAGAAGGGCAGGCACAAAGGGCCTCAGGGAGAGCCACAGATGGGTGCTGTGGGTGCTGTGGCTCAGGGAGACAGTGCAGTATTTTTACTTAATAAAATGAAGCAGCAGGATAAACTGTAAGAAGTGACCTGGAGAGAACTTGGTGCTGGTCAGTTACTAACTCACTTATGAAGAAAGCTAGAGACATGTCTCCTGTGGTTCTTTCCTGTGTCCATCTGCTTGCTGTGTGTGTGAGAACCATACCATATTCAAACCTCAGTCCAGCAGGAACCAAAAGGAACCAGGTGGAGACACGTCTCGTGGAAAAGCTTAGTTGGTGAGTCTGGGCACTGGGGGTCTGTGGGTGTCATGGTTCTTCATGACTCAGTAGAAGTGGATGGCTGCTGCACAGGTCTGATACCTCTAGACTTGGGGCTCTCTCTCTGCATAAATGCCAAGCTCCATGCAACCTGCACTGCGCCCCCTAACCGCCCGCCCCTATGGGCTTCTAGAAGAGCCTGAACTGAGAAAGGGTCTGAGGATGCCTAAAACTCACTTATCCTCGGTAGTTCTGGGCCATCTTTGAAGACACCCCAGGTCCTCTGCTGTTCTCCCTCTAATCCTGTGGCCTCTTTGGTATGGCTTCCCAAATGCCCCCTTTACTTTAGTAAGCCAGAGATGCTTCTTTCAAAACGATCTCCAGCTGATAAAATGGTCAGCTCACAATCTATTTACAAGAGCTGCAGGGAGACAAGGACAGTTTCAGGACCAACAGTGCAGATCCAGGGTTTCTATGTGGAGAGGGCTAGTTTTCACTCAAATGGTGCTGGGGTCTGCCGAGTCATGAAGGTCTAGGTTACAGGTGAACAAGTTCTGAGGGCTGACTGATCTTCCCTAGGTTCCCAGGGATGCAAGGGAAATCCCTGGCCAAGGCAGGGATAAGGGTGTCCAGGAAGTAATAGGTGGGCAGGCCTAGCCTAGGAAGATGTGGGGCTAGGCTGTCCCCACACATTGTGGTTCCTCTTATAATTGGTTCTTTGCTTATGGCTCAGAAGGACATTTCTTGTGAGTTTTGTGGGTTCACTGATGGTTTGTGGGAGAGATGTGCATTCCCAGAAGACCAAAGGCCATAGAACTCTTTGTTGGAAGGACAGGCAGATGAAAGCTGGATACTATCAGGGCAGTTTTAAGGCCAAATAGCTCACCAGGGTTTAAAAATCTCAGCAACATCTGGTGAAGCTCTTCCCCTTCAGTCACACAGCACCTGGCTCAAGTTTTATATTTGAGCTGTCACTTATTTAAGGACAGTCTGGGGAACTGAGAGGAGACTCGGGCTCCAAAAGGGGATGTCCTGGGGATGTCCTCACAGGTCAGTAGGACAGTTATGAAAATCAACAAAGGAATTACAATGTAACAGACTTGGGGGTGCTGTGCAGGCCTGAACTGGGGGCTGAATGGGATATTATCTGACATACCACATGGCATTCACTACTTAAAATGTCAGTCTGAGTACATAGGAGTTTTACTTTTAAGGATATGAAAGAAGAACAAAGAGAGAAAACACATTCTTCCCTTTCTAGGTACATCTTCAGGTGGCCTTTAAAGAAAGCAGTGTATTCTGGTGGTAGAGCAAGCATTTGCTAAGTGACTACTGTGGATTGACAACTGGAGAAGGGCCTTTTGACCAGTGACCTATCTTCCCTAAGCCTCCTTCCTGCCAGAAACAACCCAAGAAAAAGATAAATGCTAGCTGTTTAACACAGTGCTTCAAGTTTATGAAAATGTGTAAGATCACTTACTTTGCTAGACTGTGATATGGATTAAATAAGATTGTATGTTTAATGCAGAAAAATGCTTAGTAATGAAACATTCAATACCAGCCTTAAGGGTATGAAAATCTACTTCCCAGTTGAGGAGTTGAAGGATGAGGCTGCTTTATTATTTTTGCACAAGCTGAACTCCAGGGCACTGCTCTATGATTAAGTATTTAAGTTATTATAAAACTTACAATCACAAGCTAATTATCCGGCTCATGAATCATTGCTTATTTTACTTTTTTCTGACTTTTGTCATCTGGTTTCTTAAAAAAAATCAGATAGCTAACTGCTCATCTAATATAGTAAACAAACGAAAGATGCTACTAAAATCACCCCGATTTCCTACCTGCTATAATAAAAGGTTTCTTAAGAACACAATCCTGGGGTAATGGGAATGCTCTGGAAAAAGGCAGTGGTGATGATCACACAACTTTGTAAGTGTAAACACTGTGAATGCTTTTTAACAGTATGCTGAAATGGTAGATTTGGGGTTGTGGAGATGGCTCAGTTGGTAAAGTGCTTGCTATGCAAACATGAGAACCTGAGTTTGGATCCTCAACACCCACATAAAAGCTGACAGCAAAGACAGATGAATCCCCTAGAGCTCACTAACTGAACCAGTGAGCTTCAGGTTCAGTGAGAGACCCTGTCTCAAGAAGTAAGATGGAAAGAGATTGAAGAAGACACCCAATGTTGACCTCCGGCCTCCACATGTACTGAGCACCTATATGTACATGTGTGCATGCACACACACCCTCATGAACACATACATACAACACACCATAGACAGACAGACACACGGTAAATTTGATGTTGCAAAAAATAAATAAATAAAAGAAGAAGAATAAACCAAAGTACTATGACAGAGCACTCATGTTCATCCAATGTAGTGGCCCAGGTAGCAAGGCTAGCCCTGTGTTGCAATAATTTGCATCTACAGAAAAGAAGATTACCTTTTAGGTTCAAGAATTCATGAGAAGGAGGTCTGGATATCCGTCCTCAATACTATGACCAATTTTAAAAATCGTCTGTAATAGTTAATGGCTATTTTAAAAAATATATTTTATTTATTATTTTTATTTCATGTATATGAGTATATTGCCTGCATGTGTGTAAGTGCACCCATGCTGTGTAACACCTGCAGAGGCTAGAAGAGGGTGCTAGATCTCCTGGAACTGGAGTTACAGACAGTTGGTAGCTGCAATGTGGGTGCTGGGAATCGAAACAGGGTCCTCTGCAAGAACAGCCAATGTTCTTGACCACTGAGCCAGTCCCTGGCTATTTTTTTTTTTTAATGCCAACATAATTAAACATGCCAATCTCAGTTCAGCCTGCTTGAGAACTGCAGCTATGAAGGCCGGCCCAATGGTCTGAAAAATGTTCAGTGACTTTTATGAGATCAGAATTCTCATTCCATGTGTCTCTCTCCCAAGCCTGGGGCAACTGCATGGCTCACCTTCCCACTTTGAAGTTCTTCCCTGCTACAAGGCGGTGGCTCCCCACACCTTTGACTGAGGTGGAGTCCCACTATCTACCATCAGCTCCGGGGGAAATGAGACCATCACCAGCAAGGAAGAGTTCTGTTTTACTTTTAACTGAAGAACTGTATTGCTCCCTGGGCTGCATTAGCATCTGTCGCTCCTCAGACAAGAGGCTGCATTGCTGTAGAGTTAGGGGCTGGGTTCAAGTGAAGCCTCTGAACATCTGCTCGAGAGAAGTTGAGCCAGCAAGTACAGCCCCATACACGTGCTCTGTTTGCACACTAGTTTGGTCTCATTTCATCATCAGATTTAACAATTCTACTTACAATTACATTTCTGGTTATAAAACATTTTGCCTTTTGAAGCTCAATGTCTTGCTGAGACCAACATGCCCACACATTCAATATGTACACACCCTCCTGAAAAATCAGCACACTTAACAAAAGAGAGGCCTTAGCCTTGAGAACACAGGTGCTCTCTTCCATTTTTTTTCTTCCAAAAAAGCTCTCAGCTATTTCTGAAGCTATGCTGGGTAAATATCTGAATAAACTAAGATTAGGGATTCTATTTCCTTGCCTATTATACTGGGCTGCCATTTACCTTTATTACTGAAACTATGTCATAATCCTGGACTACCAAATTCTAGCCCTGATGCCGTGACATGCTTCTAATTCCTGTTAAACGCTGTGCAAATAAAAAAGGCTCCTGCCAGGAGGCATACTTCAAGAACTAAATCTTGCTCTGCATGCATTCTGCGTTCATACGCCAGACTGGATTTTGCTATGAGATCATTTCACTGTAGGTACGGTGAGAGAGACACAGCATTTCTAGTTCATATACCACCTTGCAGACTTATCTCTATGGTCTTACTCAGAGAATTCAGTGCCATCTTCTTTAGCACCAGTGTATTTCTGACAAGGCCGACATTTACAACAGAGCAAAGGGAAATACATGGACCGATGCATGCACCTACTTCCAAGGCAAACGCTGTCTGCTATAACCTGCAACAGAAGTTTAAGAAATTACCAGCCCACACAAGATGAGTCAGCACCCAAGTCTACATTCAAGTTCTGTCCTTATTATTGGAAGACCTCAGGCAAGTGCCCTTGGACTGTTCAAAGAATTAAACAATACAGGCAATGCATGCAGCACCTGGCACATCAGAGACACTGAACACAAGCTTTGGCTTAGCTGCAGCTATGCATACCAGTCCCATTAGCCATGTTTTTGCTACTTCTGTGATTCTCTTCCAATCATTAAACTCCAAAAATACAAAGTCGTAGAAATCAGATGTTAATATTCACTAGAAAGCATTCTGAAAAAAATCAGTACATTAGGCTATTTATCATTTTAATAATCTCATCCTAATGTGAAATGTGTGTGAGTGAAAAGGAAGATACTTAGGTATGTTAATTCTATAATCCAACTTCATTATTACCAATGTTATAGAATAGTTAAAAGGGAAAAGGTTCTTTTACACATTTGAGAGATTCAGACACTGTTCTGTGCTCTGTGGCGATATTTAACTGGAGGGGCCAACAGATGTTTTTTTTCTTATTTTAAATTATGTACATATGTGTGGGTCTTTCCACATATGTGAGTCCTGGTGCCCATGGAAGTCAGAGGTATCAGATCTCCTGGCCCTGGAGTTATAGGTGGTTGTAAGCCACCTGACATGGGAGCTGGGAATCAAACTCAGGTCCTCTGCCACTGAGCCAACTCTCCAACACTCATTTCAATTCTTTTTTTTTTTGGCTTTTTGAAGCAGGGTCTCTCTGTAGCCCCAGCTGTCCTAGAACTCACTATGTAGACACCAGGCTGGCCTTTAACTCACAGAGATCCACTTGCCTTTGCCTCCCAAATGCTGGGACTACAGGCATGTGCCAGCACACCCAGCACATTTCAATTCTTTTAAAAATATTTTATTATTTTTATTTTATGTGTATGAGTGTATTGCCTACATGTCTGTTAAGTGCACCTATGTTGTGCAATGCCCAAGGAGGTCAGAAGAGGGCATTGGATCCCCTGGAACTGGAATTACAGATGGTTGTTAGCTGCACTGTGGGTGCTGGGAATTGAACCCAGGTCCTCTGCAAGAGTAGCCACTGCTCATAACCGCTGAGCCATCTCTCCAGTCCCCCAGCATATAGCCTTAACTTTGTGTTAAGAATACCATTTGGGGCCTGAGGAGATATTTCAGTTGGTGAAGTGCTTGCCATATAAGTATGAGGCCTTGAATTTAAACCCCAGCACCCATGTATAGCAGCACATGCCTGTAACCTAGCATGGAGGAGGCAGAGATAGAAGGGTTCCTGGGGCTTGTTGGCCAGCCAGCCTAGCTGGTCCAGTGAAAGATCCTGTCTCAAAAAATAAGGTAGAAAAAAGATGAAGACACCCAACAATGACCTCTGCCCCACCCCCATGCAGGCAAACATACATGCACTCACACATACACATTAACATGTACACACACTCACACATCATCTGTACAAACTATCATTAATATTTTATGACATTCCCATTAAGTAGTCAAAGCACTCAAAGATAATATTATCTATGCTATTTTTAAAACTTGTGTATGCATATACATGCATGTACATATATATGTATATATGTGTATACATATTTTTGACACAGTGTCTCTGTATGAGGTTCAGGCTGCCCTGACCTTGCAATCTTTCTGTCTTCTGCAATCCTCCTATCTTCTGAGGCTGGGATTATAGGTGTGCACCACAATGCCTGGCACCTATATGCTTTTCAAAAGTCACTGGCATATAAAAAAAAATACCATCATTGGTATAGTTTTCTGATTGTGTCTGCTATAAGCTATTCATGTGAGAGGAGTATCTCAGTTCTAAAATAAAAGTTAAACTCTAGGCACTTGTCTGAAATGTTACACAAATAGAGGAAGGGCCTGACCAAATTTATAATAAAACAGGATACACTAGCTTACTATATAATTCAGAAGAAATGATCAAAAGAAGCACAATCCAACAAAAATGGGCAGTGACAAAGACAGATGAGGAAGACAGTGACAGAGAGCGTAGCTTCAGGAAGGCAGCAAGAGGAGTGCTGAGTCAGGCTGCGCTGTGGCCACGCCAAGCTCAGAAGGCAAATCAGCCTATCATTGACTGTGCCATTGATCAGCCCTGCAGCACTGGGCAGAGGCCGGGCTTCCTCACACCAGTTTCCATGCCTCTAACGGCAGCCGCAAAACCTACATAGGCCAGTATGAGGTGGACCCTGCTGTCACGGAATGATCTTACTACATCACTGGCATTCCCACAGAGTTAGCCCGCTTCTGGCACGTTCAAAACACAGCATGAGGGATCCGAAGCCACTAGGTGGGAACATCTGATGCCCAGGGTTCTAAAGGCGTCAACTCTGAGCAGCAGGAACCTTAGGAAGAGTGGCAGCCACCTACCTCTGTCTCACTGTCTCTTCCCTGTCTCTTCTTACGGGCTGGTTATGGGCTGGTTTAAACAAAAACTAACTCACTCTGGGCAGAATCAAAGGATTGTGCTGAAATAAAATGCACATAATAAATACATGTAATAGTTTACAGAGCAGACAGAGTACCTACAGGTAAGAAGTTAGAAATCTAGCTGGGCAAAGTGGTACACTCCGTGTACTTAGAGGCTGAGGCAGGAGAATCAACATTTTGAGACCTTACTTCAAAACAAAGTTAACATTCTGCCAATTTCAAAGTTACTTTCCCAGAGGCTTTTCAGTCTTTGCAAGCAAAATATATGTTGGTTAATATATGAACACATGTCTGTGAGTGTGGCTCACTGGCAGAATCCTTGACGAGCATGGGCAAGGCCCCAGGGTTCAATCCTCAGCAAGGAAATGAAATGAAATTGGTCACTTTCAGTCATTTGAACATTAAGGATGAAGAGGGAGCCAGGCATGCTGGCTCACATCCATAATCCCAGCCCTTGGGAAGCTGAGGCAGGAGGATCTTCATGAGTTTGAAGCCAGACTGAGCTGTAGAGTGAGACTCAGCCTAAAAAAAAAAACACCCTTCCAGACACAAGAGCCACAAACCACAAAATCCAAAACAGGTTATGGGGGGAGGGCTGAGGATAGAAGAGGCTCTAGCTAAGGTGAGAGCAAGAAAGAATCTGTGGGCTTCTGGAGAAAGCTGGCTGTACTGTGTATCAAGAAATCAATATGCCACAGGGCCTCTTACTCCATACTGTCCAAGCTGCACGAAGCATTCAACAGTGTGTGTTGTGGTAGTATGAGGATGCTCACTCTCAGCCTGCTTTACAAAAATAGTTTGCTAAGGGGGTTAGCTGGTAACAACAGGTGCCATTTATTCCTGGTGATCTATGTCGGTACTTAAGGAAGAAACCCCAACCTGTTACCCTCCCCAGCAGGGCCTTTCACTTACAGGCACTGCATGATTTCTCTTTGTGTATGTTTCTCTAAAACACTAACTGCATTTTAGCTTTCATGCTCTACATCTCAAATCCTATGAATCCTCCTGCTTAGTTCAAAGTTTCACTTTCCCTTTTCTAGTATAAGGAAAAGTTATCTGAAGGGTGAGTGGGTTTGATCTTTCTAGCATGCCACCTGGTGAAGGCAAGATGCACACTTCAAGCCAGCTTCCTATTCAGGCAGGTGACCAGGGTAAAAGGAGACTTCCAAGAGAGGCAACCTGGTCTGTTCACCCTTGCTTACTCCCATGCTGCTTCATCTGGCTGTCCTGTCACAGAGAACAAAGGTAGCTTCCTAAGGGGGTCAGGCAGGGATGAGACTCAGGATTCCCTGTAGTCCCCAAGTCCTGTGTTCTGGAGCAGACTGTACTGGCCCAGAGTAGACATATCTTTGAAATTTACCATGGGGAGCAGAGGTGGACTCTTGTTTATAGGGGGATGCTATACCCCTCACATACACACATTCTGACCTACATCACTGTAGGGAACATATTCTACTTTTTTGTGTCCCCCTAGGCACTTGGCTAGTAGAAAGTATTCAGTAAGTATATATTAAGCTTAAACAGATGAACATCAGCAACAATGAAAACTTTTCTCATTCTTTGAGATTACCTTCTGAGCACTATGAAAGCAATACAACTCTCTCTCTCTCTCTCTCTCTCTCTCTCTCTCTCTCTCTGTGTGTGTGTGTGTGTGTGTGTGTGTGTGTGTGTAGGTCAGAGGACACTTGCTGCAGTTGGTTTTCTCCTTTCACCTCATGGATCCCAGGGGTTGAACTCAGGTTGTCAGGCTTGGTACCTCTACTTGCTGAGCCATCTTGTAGGTTGTGGTGGTTTGAATGGGATGTCCCCGCTAGGCTCCAAATATTTGAACATTTTGTCCCCAACTGGTGGCCCTGTTTTGGGAGGTCTTAGAAAGGGTGGCCATGCTGGAGGAGGCATGTCACTGGGGGTGGACTTAGGGAGTTTTTAAGCCTTGCCAGATCTCCAGTCACTCTGTTTCCTGTGCCTGCTGGAAGATGTGACAGCTTAGCTTTCGTGCTTCCTCTAGCCACCTCTGCCACCATGCCTCCCTGCCATGATGGACTCTTGCCCCTTTGGAACTGTAAGCTAAATAAACTCTCCCTTTTAAATAAGTTCCCTTGGTCATGGTGTTTTATCACAGCAATAGAAAGTAACTGAGACATGGGCCCAAAAGTGATAGAGTTTAGTGAACAAGAGTAGTATGGACTGCTGTTCCAATCTTGGGCTGCTGGGGTCATGGGATGAAAAGCAAGCACTCCTGGAAGCAACACAAATGTTTATGAGGACAGACAAGGAAAAGGAGGCCAAAGGCTTCTTCCAGGACAACATGGGATTTTGGTTGGAGTTGGCCCTGCTTCAATTAAGCCCTACAAGTTATCCTGTATGTTAAAGTACATTACTAACACAAAGGCTATTCTTAAATCAAGTGGCAGAATTATCTCTGACCTCCTGTAGCGGTAAAAGTATTTTCTATTAATACTTTAATGTTCATTTCTTAAGTAACTTTTCTAACTTACTAGACTGACTTGGTGGTCTTCCATTGAAAAAAATTATAAAAGGAAAGAAAGATCTATTTTACTATGCCTTATAGAACATGGCTATGTACAACATAATAAATATATGCGGCACTGAGGGGCAAAGGCCTACAAAGGAAAGACCACACACGTCTCTGACAGCCAAATGGAAGCATTCACTTAGGTCTCTGACTTTCTGATAATAATAGACTCTGACCAGAGCAGGGCAGAATATAGCAAACGGGCAGAACTTCTGATGTGGTGTGGCAGGTGGCAGGAGGCAAAGGCCAACTGGAGCACAAGACAGGAAGCCAGAGCAAGTGGGCCCAAGCACCACAGACAGCAGAAGACAGAGCAGGTGAGCGAGCACCACCACAGCCACCTTTTTCTTCTTTCAGATTATTACAGAGCCTCATAAAAATATTTAGGCCTATGAGGACTTGGAAAGTTTGGTCATATAAAAATTTCAGACCAGGTAAATAAAAATCTGTTCTCATTCTGTAATCATGACTGCTTTTATTATACAAGAAACACCTGGCCTTTGAAGTCTATTTTAATATCCATTATCCATGTGTATAACTTACTTTTCTCATTCTTGTGATAAAATCCCTGACAGACACAACCCCAAAGAGGGAGGGTTTATTTGGACTCTCAGTTTTGTTACTAATCAGTTGGACCCTGTGTTCTGTCTAGACTGAGACCATATAGGCAAGGGGGTACTCAAGTGCTTTTTTTTTTTTTAAATTAAAGTTTATTAGTATTTACAAAAAAACCTACAGCATACATACATGCATAATGAATAAGAAAAAGACTTGATTTAAAATTCTTATTTCCCTGTAAGGTAACTGGACATGTGGACACTAGCATATAAGGACTTAACTGTGTATCAAAAATGTGTTATTGTTATATCTTGAGAAAGGATTTTCATTTCCCTTGGTGCTCAGCCATGATAAGTGGGGAGACGGGGAGGCAGACAAGTAGGGACAGAAGTAGGTGGTGCCATCTCATATCACAGGCTTCAGGACTTGGGACTCTCAGCCCTACATGTATTATAGCTCTTATGTGGGCCTAGGACCCAGGGATTCCTCAGCTTTAGGCTAAAGCTGGCTTTGCAGCCTCCAGGCAGGGTAAGATACCAGGATTCCTCAGTCCTTGGCAGCAGTCAGTTACAGCTCTTGTGTGGGCCCAGGAAGACTAGTTCCTTCGCTCTTAACACCAGGCACTGTTACAGCTTTTGGCTCAGGGTCTGAGACCCTTGTTCTAAAGACCTGACAGCTGCTGACGGCCTTTCATTTTCTTTAGTCTCGGCTCTCTGATCCCTCCTGCCTTTCTCCCTCTACCCAGGCTCCCTGCTGGCCGCTCTTGAACCACCCAGCTCCTGCTGCTTTCACTGTCAGGCCACTGCTGCCCGGCTCTCTCACAATTTGGTCTGCTGCCTGCTTCACTGCCTCGGCCCTTGTGCCCCTTGGCTGCTGCTTTCTTGTAACCAGCTCAGCCCACACTACCAAAAGTAGGCAAGAAAAGTCAACTTAGGAGAAGTCGTTCAACTGAGCTTGATGTTGCAGCAACAGGAAAGCAGCACCAGAGAGTGCCCCAGCTGACCCAGCCTGTGAGCTCCAGCAGTCCGCTTCTACACCCTACACCGTGAGAAGGGCTGTTTGGGCCAACCAGGCCTTTGTTTTGGACCAAACTCAGCCTTGCCTCTTTGCACCAATCACTGCCATCCCTCTCTTAGGCCATTAGGGGAAATGCTTCCCCTCTGGCCTAGGCGGAAATGGCTGCAGGGTCATCTAGAATTCATCAGGGTTTGTGACAGAAGAATATCTGGTACAAACTGAAACAGCCCTGGCTATGACTTCAAGAGCTGAAGCAATCAGATACAATCTTTGTAAGTTTTTTCAAGGTGTCTGTGGAGTGTTCAAGGCTGGTGTTGGCATGAAAGCCATCTTGTTCGATTTAACAATTCTTTTGCTCTAGGCAGCCAAGGCAGCAAGAAACAGCCCAAGAGCTGCTAATTAGGGAGTCAGATTGCTCCATCCCCAACATCTTATTTACAGAAAACGAACATCAAAAGGCATGTTTACAATATAAAGAAATTAACATTAAGACTAATAGTGACTTATAACAGATTTTAACAATACTTTAATAGTACCTAATACCTGCCCAGTGCACTATGGAGAAGTGCACTTATCCATCTCAGTTTCAGAGGGTTCTACCATGGTCACTTAGGCCCTTGTACTGTAGCAGGACATGATGGTGGCAGAAGTGGGTGGTGGAGAGCTGTTTACTACATGGGACCAGGAATCAGAGAACTAGCCAGGGATACTGCACTCTCAAGACATCATTTCCAGGGACCTGCTTCCTCCAGCACCACCAGCTAAAGACCAAGCAAGCATCAGCCTATGGGGGTATTCCATATTCAAACCATAAAGTCACACACTTAACAAACCTCTACTGGAGGTGACTGTTCAGCCCTGTGACATGGGTGCAGATATGGCTGTGAACACATCATAACTCCCCTCACAGACCTCAGACTTTACTAGGGGCAGAGACTGTAATAAACCAATTAACATCATTAACATCAGGGCAGAAAGTAAACAAGGTAAGGTGGTGGAGAGAGGAGAGGCCTCTCTGATTATACAGGGAAAAATGAAGAGAATCTATACATACTCCTTAACACCCTATCAAAAGTCATCACAATGATTTACTTCCAAAGGCATAGTTTTGCCTGGCATGCTAGAACCTTTAAATCATCTAACCCTAGCCAGGCATGGTGGCAGACACCTGCATTCCTAGCACTAGTAGGAGGGTTGCAAGTTCCAGGCCAACTTGGATTATAGAGTAAGACCCTGTCTCAAAAAAAAAAACCTCCCCCAAACCAAAAAAAACACCATTACCATTAAAAATCATCTTTTCATATTTAACCTAGCTGTTTGAGGGGGTTTTCTCCTAAGTCACTGACAATACACTCCAGGGCAGGCACTCAAGCACCAAGGCACGGGGTCTCTGAGCATGCACTGGCATCTATTGAAGCTGGGCCTCCATGCCCAGGGGACATAGATATTGGTTAAGACAGGCAGAACTTGTCATATGTTAATGCTTATCTCGTCCTTGAAAATTCCATTCGATTGAAAAAAAAAAAACTCAAAAAGCAAACAGACATTTAAAAATAAGCTTGGGAGCAACCATCCACAGGCAGCACGCATCCACTGGGCATGCCAGATTCCTGCCATGTAGTGCCAATATTCTGGGGATTAATCAGGCTATATGATTAAAGTTAACTCCCTGTTTTTAGAGCTGGAAGTAATAACCACTAATTTTCAGCACTATAAAACAATGTAAAATGGCTTTTCTAAGTAACTGTGTACACAGTTTGACAACAGGGAAAAATCAATGAGGCTGGTATTGAAGACTATTTATTTAGCTTTCCTCCTTTAAACATCAGCTGTACTTCTGCTGACAGACAGGACTTATGGCTCCTTGACTACTGGCCTATTTGTCTTGCACAAACACCACCAGTAGCAAAGCTTTGAGGTAAGCACATTTGGCCTGCTAGGCCGGTAACTGTATTATCAAAAAAAAACACAAAAATCCTCAATCAATGCTCAACACCTAAGATGTGCTGGCAAGATATCAAACTTTCAAAGCAGACTAAACATTTTGCACCAATTTGAATAAATATGCTATCTTGTCCACTGGAGCTGCCTAAGCAGCTATTTGCTGCCAGCACTATTCCTAGGCCAGTTTCATCTGAGTCCTCCAGGAGCGCAGGGGTTGAATCCTCTTGGTTGGGTTCTCCCCAGGACTGAATCACAGAGCAGCAGGCCTGGCTTGCTTCTGTGCTTCTATTTTCTTTTTAGCATATCACATTCTGCTGGCCACTGTCTCCTGTGGTTCTCAGTCACCATAACAACAAGATCTTCTCTTCAGTGGCCAAAACCTGGAGCTTGGAAATCACCCTTGACATCTCATTCCCTCACTCCCATGCCAAATCCCAGGGCCTGCTGAGTCCATGTCATGAGTATTTTTCAGTCTATTTCTTTCCTCCTGACTCACTTTCCTAGTCCTGGCCACCTTCACCTTTTGCCTGGGGTCTGGCAACATTCTGGGTTTACTCAACTTAACCTTTAAGGCTGCCCTCTGCTCAAGTATCTGTCGTTGGCAGCCAGGGGGATACCTTAAGAAATCATTGTTCCATAGAACACTGTCAGTGGTTTCTCATTATCCTTAAATACCCCAAGATTCCACAGCAGTTGCCATGCCCCGCACAACCTGGTGTCACAACTTGGGGTGAGTGTGTGTGTGTGTGTGTGTGTGTGTGTGTGTGGTGTGTGTGTGCGTGTGTCCGGCTTCATTTTGCTGCTCCAATCACACCTACCTGCCTCTGCCCCACCCACCCTCAACCCCCTGGCCATGGCTGGGAATGGCTGCTGGAAAGCAGAGAAATGTGGACCCAAATCACAGCCTTGGTCTGATTATGAGCAAGACAACAACATTCACTAAACACTGTGACCGTACAGAGTTCCCGTATGGTCCAGGGTTAGCTACTTTCCCTTCCTGTTATTATCTGATGCTGGGACAGCAAATTTGTTACAATTAACAAGCCACTGCAGAGTGCGACTGGAAATGTGTGCCTTTCATCACCTCAGTTTCTATCTAGGGCCTTGTTCTGTGTCAGGTCCCACCCAGGACAGCACATTACTCCGTCTTCATGTCTCCTCTGGCTCCTCACAGACAACTCTTGCTTTATGTAACCACAACAGTTTTGCAGAGTGCTGCTCAGGCACAAGGTAGAATGCTCTCAATTTGGTTCATCTGATCTACTCACAGACAGACTAGGATTCGGGAGAGGAAGATCATCTTGGAGTAAAGCTCTCATCACAGCACATGAGGGACACAGTGCCCTGACGACTTGTCACCAGTTGCCATTCCTCACCATCTGGTAAGGTGGTACATGCCAGAAATTTCCTCTGCAAGGCTCTTCTTTCCCTTCTTCCACACTGTTTCTGTGAGAGGTGAAGGGGCTCACACTACAGACTGATTCTGGGGGAGGGGTGTATGCTAGTTCTTGAAAGAGAAGCTATCCACGTGATCTAGAATTCCTCTCCACAAGGACTCTGTTCTGCCACTCACTCATTCCAGCATCTGTGTCTGTGGACACGTGGATTTATATTCGATGCTCTAGGTTGGACCCCAGCACTGTGCTACTGATCTGGTTGCAGATTCCTGCTGTGGCCACTAGGAGCTCTGTCAGCAGGTGCCCATGGCCTGACACACTGGTTTACCTTCAGTTTGTGTCTGGGCACATTCTCCTTATCTGGCACTGAGAAATGCTCCTAGCTCATCTCAGAAGTCTTCTCTGCTCCGGCCTAGAATTGGCCATTTCCTCAAGAGCGCTGGTTCTATATCAGGAAAGATGCTGTGAACCCAGTGTCTGGTTGCTGGGAGTCTTTCATGCAACTGGGTCCAAGAAGGGTTTGAAAATATTTTGTTTATTATTTTTATTTTATGTGTATGTGTGTATTGCTTGCATGTAGGTAAGTGCACCCATGTCGTGCAATGCCTGCGGAGGTCAGAACAGTCTGTCAGATCCCCTGGAAGTGGAGTTATGGATAGTTGTTAGCTGTCATGTGGGTGCTGAGATTCGAACCTGGGTCTTCTGCAAGAACAGTGTTCTTAACTGCTGAGCCATCTCTCCAGCCCCCAAGAAGGGTTTTAAAGAAAGGAGTAAATATCGTATTGACTGCTTGCTTTAATCTTGGGGGGGGGGGCGTGGAGTATAAACCATAATTCTCTGGTTTTTGTGAGCACAAATGATATTTAATAAGCTAGAAGAGATGATCCAGGATAATTATGGCAAAGTGAATGCATTTTTGCCACTGTAAAGATCTGCAGAAATGTAGTGATTGATTTTAATAAGCTTAAAGGAAGGCCTTGTGGGCTTCTAGACCTTGGTTCTGTGAGTCACTTGGGAAAGGAGTTTCAGTTTCCTGAGAATTGATTCATTTATCTCTCATTTTTCCTCTTATCTGATCTTTAGTCCTTTTAGAACATTGTCAGTTATAACTTCCTATCTCTACTAGCAAACTGCTCTTGGCCAGAGAGACACAAAAATAAAGCTAAGCCTGTTTTTTGTTTTGCTTTGCTTTGTTTTGTAGAAGGGACTATGGGGAAAGCAGAGGAGTTGTAGGGGCCAGGGCTGTGGGGAGAATCTTTCACCAGGGTCACAAGTGGTAGAGTGGGCAGTTTTGCCACAGAAGTCCAAAGAGCTCAAAGAAAGCGGGAGGAAGAAAATCGGAGTTCACTATTGATTGAGGTGCCAGGTGAGACTCTGACCAGTCATGGGAATGGCTGGGTGGCAAAACAGAAAAAAAACAACAAGCAACAACAACAACAAAAAAACCAGACAAGACAATGACTTGGGGACAGTAGGGAGCCAAAAGACCTAGAGGTTTGTATCCCTTACATGCTACTCATGGTCCACGGATCAATCTTGGATCAGAATTCTAGCGAGTGAGGCAGCAGTGGAAGGGTGGCTATATTTCATCATTTATAAAAACCAGGGATCCATGTGTTATAGGGAACTAAAGGAGGTAACACAGCAGAAAACCCTAGGTATGTGGCAACTGCTCTGACAGTTTTCTTCTGGCCACTGAGAAGTAAAACCTAAAAGCCCCAAACTCAACATGGGTCACCTGCCCAAGAGCTACATAAAAAATAGCACGGAAGGACAAAGTACCTTGCTAGGAAGGGGTGCTAGCCTGCTTGAGGGGTCCTGCTACTCATAAACTGCTCCAACAGTTTTCTCTCCCCAGATCCCATGAATACTCTTCTACCTGGGCAAGTGAGACACATCAGCTCTGAATGGACAGAATGTCTGCTCTGCTCATCAGCTCAGGATGTATTTATCTTTCTAGAAACTATACACGGTCTAAAATAATGGTAATGGAAACTGAACCTTTGTTCCTGCTCACCACAGCACAACTTAAGAAAAAACATTCCAGTATGGATTTTATAAAATGGCAAAATGAATGAAAATGCCATATCATCATGGTTTATTTCAGGCAAAAGTTTTAAGGTCTCTTGTTACTCAGAAATATAATACTTAATGTAAGCCCAGAAATGTGGTGGGGTAGAGGAGACGCAGCCAAAACCTTCAGTCACACTGAACAGAGAGGGCTGAGCCTCACCCAGAATCTAGATAAATGGAAGGGGATTTAGCCAGGCACTGCACGCTGTCGGGGCCACAACTCCAAATGCTGAGCGTATGACACAGTTCTTTGTAGCTATTAGAATACATTTAAAAATCCACAAGGCCTGACTGCAACTCTGGCTTTTCATTGCCATGTGTGTGTATACCCCCTTCAGAGATGGAGCAAAAATAGGAGAAGAGAAGGGTTTTAAGTCAGATTAGGCTTTCCTCAGCTAAGGAGACTGCCTTGGACAAGAAACTGGCAGAACTGGGAATGAAAACCCCAATTCTATTCTGTCACTTTTCTTCTCTGTGAAAGGGAACACTGTTTTCACCATTATTAATGGGAGGGAGAGTGCTGTTTCCTGAGAGGACCCCTGGGTGAAGAGTTAGGAAAAGAAATGGGGGAGCTGACACTTTGCAGCTGGGGGTTCTGAGCAGACATGTCACTGTGTAGCAGTGGCCTTTCACTGATGAGCATGGGGCAAATGAGTGAGAAAAGGTGGGCATTTCTGGGTGATGTCATGGCTACGGAGACTTGCCCATCGAGAGGAACAGAAAATGGTAGCAGGGTTCCAAAGTGGAAGAACTGAGCAGAGTTGCCACGCAATGGCTCACTGTGGAAAAGTTAAGCAACTAAAGCAAACCTGCTTTTTAAGACCAGTGTTTATTGCTCAGAAATCAAATGCTGTCTCTGACTTCTCCAAAGGTGCACGACTCAGACTCCGAGGACACACAGGGGAGGCCTGAGGCCCCTGAGAGATGGAGTGGGGTGCACTTGAAATCCATGCCTTCTTTTGCCTTCTTCAGGCCAGCAGGGCTGAGGTTTGGTCAGAGGTAAAAAGTTTGCAAACAGGTATGCTATCTGTCTTCTGGTACCTAATTCCTAATATTTATTTAGCAGCAGTTGAATATATAAAGTACCCAAGAAAAGTTACATTTTAAAAAATATTTATTTTTATATTATGTATATGAGTGCACGTATTGCCTGCATGTGTATAAGTGAATGCATGTCCTTCAGGACCCACAGAGGTCAGAAGAGGGCATTGGATCCCATGGAACTGGAGTTATGGATGGTTGTTAGATGCCATGTGGGTGCTGGGAATCAAACCTGGGTACTTTGAAAGAGCAGCCAGTGTTCTTAACTGATCATCTCTCCAGCCACAGAAAAGTTATATTTTAATGGGAAAGTATAGACAACTAGATGAAATATGCTTTTCTATCACAAATCTCAGCAATTTCATTAGTCACATCTAGGGATGCCCCAAAATTAAGGCTCAGTGCTATCACCTCTTACCCTCCGGCTTTGGTGCAGGCTGGTGGCAGACAAGATGATGAGAAAACACTTAGGTCCTGCCTTATGAATCTAACTCTTGAGTAACAACAGGCATCATGACCTCTCTGCAGATTCCCCCATTAAGGAAAACATTAGTGTAAAAGCACCTCTGGCCTAATCTATGGACTTGCTTTTCTCTCATGAATATGTGAATTTGAGTGTAGAAAATATTAAGTTAAAGAGAATTTATAGCATGGTGGATGCTCCACAGTCAGAAGCAGAGGGAAAATTACACCAGCCAAAAGAAAAACATAGACTGAAGTTTTCTCCTGTGAGGGAAAAATGTGGAAATTAAAATTCACATGTAAACAGTATCTATAACCTGGCTTCAACAAGGCCAATGTCAGCACAAATGTCACATCCAACAGAAATGACCTCCTTGAGAAAGGAACTGGCACAGCTTCTCTATTCTCAGCTGACGCATACTGCATAATTCTGAGGGGTCACTGGGCGACAAGCAGAGGGAGCATGGATGAGCACTTCAGCCATCCGACCCAGAAAAGCTCATCAAATGAATGCAGACTCCTCAAGAGCAAGGTTTGTCTGAGCATCTTTCATTGCTCCACCTCTGGTGCTTATAATCAGGTCTGGCACACAATCACCATCATTATACATCTGAAGAATGCTTGAAGGATTGGAGGCAAGGATCTGGCCTTAGATCAACAGAAATAGGCAAGCAGACACATCAGACCAGTTACCACCATGATCCACTTAATTATTATAATGAAAACAATACTTTCCCAACATTGGGAGTCATTTCCTAGATGGAGACAGTCAAAAGGTTTAGTTATAAAATATCTGTTGATATATTGAGAATATCTAGTAATAGTCACATCTTTCTATAAATATTTGTGAGGACATTCCATGAAATTGCATGATGGTCATTTCCACTTACAATGAAATTTTCAATACAATATTTGTATAAAGGAAAACAAGCATTGTGATACTGCAAAACAATTTAATTAGGTTCTAATTTTTTTATTTTTAAAAAATATTTTATTATTTTTATTTTAATGTGTATGAGGATACGTATTGTCTGCATGTGTGTAAAAGTACCCATGTTGTGCAATGTCTGATGAGTTAGAAGAGAGTGTTGGATTCCCCTGGAACTGTAGTTACAGACAGTTGTTAGCCCTTATGTGGATGCTGGGAATCAAACCTGGGTCCTCTGCAAGAGCAGCCAGTGCTCTTAACCGCTGAGCCAACTCTCCAGCTCCTAGGTTCTAATTTTTCAACAGATCAAATTTCTAATCTTAAGCCTTAAAATTTCTCAGAAGAAAAAAAAGAATAAATAAATGCATGAATTCTTAAACTAAAACAATAACAAAACAAAACAAAACAAAACCTCTGTGCCCTACTAAAAGCCAAAGGCAAATTTTCTGGGAATTTATGACAAAAGTACCATTTCCTACTATAGTATTACTAACATTCTGAAAGCTGACACCATATCATGTAGCCCATAAAACCTTAGAAACAAACCCCGAGTCCCAGTAGAGGCAGCAGAATGGGCGGTGCTTTACCTTGAACCATGAGCATGGGCTCCTTGCCCCCACCATGGGCCAACATCTCTCTGCGGTAGCGCTCCCCGGCGGCTCTAAGGAGAAAGAGATTCTGTTACCCACACCTGCTCACATGGTATTCTCGGTTCCAACCGCATGTCTTGTGTGCCTCAAAAGAAGTCATGCAGAAGCTGCCAGTTTGAGACAGATATTTTTTATGTCTGGTTTTTCAATGATTCTACAATAAAACCATGTGTGATTTCTTTTTTTAAAAAATATTATTTTTATTTTATATGTGAATTGCCTGCATGTAGGTAAGTGCACCCGTGTCATTCAATGCCCGTGGAGGACAGAAGAGGCTGTCAGATCCCCTGGAAATGGAGTTATGGACAGTTGTTAGCTGCCATGTGGGTGCCAGGTCTTCTGCAAAGAACAGCCAGTGTTTTTAACCACTGAGCCATCTCTCCAGCCCCCCAAGTGTGATTTCAGGGCTTTGGATTCCCCTGGTACTGGAGTTAAAGATGGTTCGTAGTCGCCATGTGGGTGCTGGGAATCGAACCCAGGTCCTCTGCAAGAGCAGTCAGTGCTCTTAACCGCTGAGCCATCTCTCCAGCCCAAGTGTGATTTTCTTAACATGAGGCGAACTGTGTTTTCAGCTTTCTATTTTGTTAGCAAGCAGCCTTTCTCAATAGAAAGGATAACTTCATTTCTGTGTTAGAAAAGATGGTATCCTATTCAGTGTCATTTTTAGGGTTATTCTAAAGGGAAGGGTGAGATGACTTAGGCTAGTCTTTACTTTCAGAAAAGGAAGGTGCAGTCCTGCATTTTGGCTCAGGCAATGGCTCACAGGCTTGAGGGCTGGACCCTGTGCATGCTGGTGACAAGGGAGGAAACAAAGCTTGCTCTCCTCCTCTGTATTCTTCATTAGTAGGTGCACCCATAGGGCCCTGGAGAACACTGTCTATGCTAAGACAGGCTTTGGAGACTTTTGAGACAGTGTCTCCCTGTGAAACCCAGGCTGACTTCATACTCATGAGCCTCCTGCCTGAGCCTCATAAGTGCAGGGATTATAGGTGTGACCCACCATGTCCTGTTCTGCAGACATTTTATAGACAGAAATTCTCCATATTAGCAGCACCTCAAAACAGATATTTAATATTATTTTTATATTTTATGCAAAATATAATTCTTTTAATATAACTGACTACATAATGTAATGAGATTAGACAATTGTTTCTTGTGGTGCTGATAAACCCAGGGCCTTGTGCATGCGAGGCAAGTGTTGTACCACTAAGAAACACATCTAACCCTGAGTTATAAAGATATTATTTTCATTCCGCTGGTTCTAGAATATCTTTTTGTATAATAGGCAATTCTGTTTCTAACTGGACTTTTGTATGGGTATGAATGCACACCCATGTGCGTATATCCACATACACCTGTAGATCAGCATGTGCATGTGTGTAGGCCAGAACTTGAAATTGGGTGTTTTGCTCAGTCATTCTCCATCTTACTTTTTGAGATATGGTCTCCCATTGAATCTAGAGCTCACTGATTCAGCTAGACTGGTTGGCCAATGAGCTCTAGGGATGCATCTGTTTACACCTCTCCTGCACTGGGATTACAGTCCGTAATTGGATTATTTGATAGCATTACAGTACTAAAAGCATGCTGGCATCAAACGGTGACCATGTCAGTAATCTTAAAGTGAGAGCTAAGGAAACTCACAGAGTCAGGGCTTTCTCAGAGTAGAATGTGGAGCGGCTCTGCCCTACTCCTGGCCTGGGGAGTCAGGGTCCCTTCTCCTGGCCATGGGAGATAGCACCCCTTCCCCTAAATCAAAACCCTCCTTTGGGCCTCTTTCTGGCATGCCTCTACTCTGCAAGTCCTGTGCCCCAATGGAGTCCCACACTCTAGCTCTTGGTCAGATGAACTTTACTGCAGACCTCTGAGCCTGAGCACTCAGGAGGCTAAGGAAGGAGAGTAGTGAGTCCAGGGCAGCCTGGGCTACACAGTGCAGCCTTGTCTCAAAAATCCAAACACAAGAAGAAAAAGAAAAAAGGACTCTTTGACAGAGGTTAGGAATTTCCTAGCCCAGAGAGCACTTTTACTAGCTAACTTTTACATGATCATAAAAAGTGTGGCAACTACATGTCTAGGCAAGAATGCACATATAACCAAGATATAAATATTTGGAGTTATGTTTTTAATAGCATGTGGTTTTCTAGTAAAGTATAGTTCCTTCAAACAAGATGATGTTTTGCCCATTTTATAGAAATCTCAAGTAAGGAGCTGCCATCTCTAAAACTGATTTACTGCAGTCAAATTTGGCTGTAGAACCTTTGGAAATAAAAAAATCTGAAAAGCAGACCAAATGTCTGCAGTCTGCAGAGGGCAAAAGACAAAATAACATATGGGTACCAAGCTGTAAAACATGAAAACATTTTATGACATCAAATCAAAGTTGAAAAGATTTTAGAACTAAATGTGATCATTAACTTCTGAGAAAATCTGAATCTGAGAAACTGTAGGAAAGGCTGAGGGGTGTGCAGGGAGCAGGCAGGGACAAGAAAGTGGGGACCCACAGGATCATCTTAGTTGGTCTGCCACCCATCACTCACCCTCTGTGAGCCTCAGTGTACTCTTAAGAAGGTGGGTTCTGCCTAGCTGCTAGAAGGCTGCATGTGGCCTCTACAGCACAAGAGAGCCACCAGGGAGCAGAGAAATCACATTTCTTCTGTACATAGGAAAGAGAGAGAGAGAGAGAGAGAGAGAGAGAGAGAGAGAGAGAGAGAACCGCAGTACAGATGCAAAGATAGCAGCCATCTCTTGGAACTGACTGAGAAGTGTTGAAGATGTCTCATTTGGGCGGTGAGGAGACAAAGTGCTTTAAGGAACTATGACATCAGACTATAATTACTGGTTTGCTTTTCAAAGGAAGTGGCTTCTAAGGCATCTTGAGGCCAGAACCTGACTTCTTCTCAGTTCCTGTTGTTACAGGGTCCTGTAAGGACACAAGGAAGAAGTCAGGTGGGGTTTCAACATTAAGATGCCCTGCACCTCTCCATCTGCGCTAGCCTGGCCAAGCGGCTGGGAAGACAGGACTGCCAGCCCCAGACCCTGAATGCCCTTTCCTCTCTTGTCTCCAGGGCCAGTTCTGGCTATGTTCTGGGAAGGGGTGGGCATGGTGTATTCCTAGCTGCAGTCACCTGTTCCCACTGAGTCACTACAGGGGCCACATTCACTGCTAATCCAATGACATGGGTTTGTAAAAGTGGTCCATTCACTGCATGAACAGTTATAGCAAAACTGTCAAAGCTGCTGTCTAAACCACTGATCATCTTGATGAGGGAGGCATGGACCCCCTTCTCAGACCAGATGGCACAGAACCACGTGGGGAGGAGTTCACAGCCATCTGCATTCATCAGGAAGCACTGAATGACACCAGGAAGGCAATGAGTTGAGGTAAACAGGAGGGCAGCCCCCCCTTCTCCAGACTGCCCATTTTTCCACATGGGGAAGTTACTGGGAGAAAGAGTTCAAAGGCAGG
Source organism: Nannospalax galili (assembly GCF_000622305.1). Classification (NCBI taxonomy): domain Eukaryota; kingdom Metazoa; phylum Chordata; class Mammalia; order Rodentia; family Spalacidae; genus Nannospalax; species Nannospalax galili. The sequence continues at coordinate 4,167,966 of NW_008360316.1, read as the reverse complement.
AAGGTCAATTTTCAGAAAAAAACAAAAAAACAAAAAAAATACAGGGTGTTAATGGCAGGTTCCCCACTGCTGTAGCTCTAGGAGGGTAAGAGAAGCAAATCCTGGGTTGGACAGGGAAGAGGGTAGAGGGTGTTCATGGGTATCTCATTCCAGACACCTGGCCCAACACAAGGATGCCTGCGAAAGTCACCCAAAGTGCTGGGGACAAGAGAGCTGGCTGTGGGGCTGCATGGAAAGCAGTGGCAACGCAGAGCCACTTTGTGAGATGCAAGGGACCCTCACACAGGAAGCCCTGCTTCATCACCAGGCAAGTCCAGAGCCCAGAGCTGGGGAGTAAGGCAGAAGTTCAAGGTCACGTCAGAAGGCAGAAGGGCTCCCTGGAGGGAGACAAAGAAAACACTGCTCACAATGCTCCCACTCCCTGTGAGGGTCACAGGATTCTGAGGCACTGACACGGGATAAGGATCACAGGGCTCTGAGCCGCTGACACAGGATGAGGGTCACAGGGCTCTGAGCCGCTGCACGGGATGAGGGTCACAGGGCTCTGAGCTGCTGACACGGGATGAGGGTCACAGGGCTCTGAGCCGCTGACACGGGATGAGGGTCACAGGGCTCTGAGCCGCTGACATGGGATGAGGGTCACAAGGCTCTGAGCCGCTGACACGGGATGAAGGTCACAGGATTCTGAGCTGCTGACACTGGCTGAAAGTCACAGAGTTCTGAGATGCTGACAGGGGGTGAGGGTCACAGGGCTCTGGGCTGCTGACACGGGGTGAGGGTCACGGTGTTTGAGCCGCTGACACAGGGTGAGGGTCATGGGGTTCTGAGCCGCTAACTTAGGGTGAGGGTCACGGGGTTCTGAGCTGCTGACACGGGGTGAGGGTCACGGGGTTCTGAGCCCCTGACATGTGGGGGATGCAGTGGAGGAGTTCCATGGATGAAGGAGAGGATCGTCTATGAACTGCCCCATCCCACCCTTGTTACCTGTTCAAAGGGTCCTGTAGGAAGCAGTCCTTCCAAACCATAGATGCTACAGCCCTGGACATCAGGTAGGAATAGTATTTGGCACCGTACCCCACAAGGTGGCTGAACCTCAGCTGCCAGGCCTGCCAAAACAGAAATCCAGCACAGATGCTGACAACAGCATGCACAGGACCCGGTGTAGCTCATATGGAACTGTAAATGCTTGAACTTCACATCAACCACAATATTAATGTCATACTTTAAAGAGCTCACTTGTGTTCCCCTCGACTGTGTCTTCATATGCTGAAACCCTATGGCAGCACCTAAGAATGTGGCTGAATTTGGAGAAAAGCCCTTTAAAGAGGTGACAGAGTGAAAACAAAGTGTCTTCAGAAAAAGGAGGAAATGTGGACAAAGACCCCAGAGACAGGCGCACAGAGGAAAGTCATGAGAAGAGAGCGGACACCTTTTGCAGTATGAGACCTCAAAAGAAAACAAGTGAAACTTTGACCTTGGACTTCAGCCTCCAGAATGGTGACACAATGCATTTCTGTTGTTTAAAAACCACCCAGTTGGGGACTTATTATAGCCCAAGCAGGTAAAAATATAGTTGAAGACAACCTTGCATCAGATAAATACAACCTTCACACATAGGAGAGTTGTTAGCCACCATGTAGGTGCTGGGACTCAAACCCGGTACTCTGAAAGAGCAGCCAGTGCTCTTAACTGCTGAGCTATCTCTCCAGCACCTAAAAATATGTTTTACTCTAAATATATGGCTAACTTCTCCCACAAAATGAGTTTAATTACTTAGGCTAATTATATTGTCTATGATGACCTAGAAGGAAGTCAATGTCATGAGTTTATTTATTCTTAATTAGTCAGTTAATACACAAAGTTTGACTCTATAGCCACTGTTTGCTATGCAATCTTGTTTCAGATGGGTGGTTTTTCTAAAGCTAAAAGTTCCCATATTTTTATCCTATTCCTTTACAACATAGCATGTTATTTTATGCCAAAGTCAGAGGCATCGAGAAGTAGGAAAGGGGGGGTAGAACTGAGAAATCTTTCTTTTTTTTTTTTTAATTTTATGTGTATGAGTATATTGCCTGCCATGTATGTGAGTGCACCCGTGTCATGCAATGCTGGCAGAGGTCAGAAGAAGGCTTCAGATTCCCCTGGAACTGGAGTTAAGGACGGTTCATAGCCACCATGTGGGTGCTGGGAATCGAACCCGGGTCTTCTGCAAGAGCAGTCAGTGCTCTCAATTGCTGAGCCATCTCTCCAGCCCAGAACAGAGAAATCTTAACTGCATAGAGAGAACCTGGGAATGCATTATTCCTAGAAAAAACGTGTGCTAAGAATGAAAGGTAACCATGAGCCAAGTGCGGCCCCTCAGAACAGTGAGGAAACCCTGGGGGCACCTGTCTTCTCTAGGCCCTGATTACTCTGTTAAGTGGTTCATCACTCTGAGATTCATTTGTACAGCAGAAAGAAAGGGAAGACAACACAGTGAGGGCAGCAGGAGCGTCAGCAGAGGAGCAGACCTATGTGGGATGCCCAGTTGTGGGCATCTAAAGAGGAACTTCCCAAAGAGGGCATCGCTCCTGCTGAGGAATAAGTTATCTTAGGAAAGGCATGTGGGTCTCCATGAAAGAACGGTCTTCTTCCATGGAGACTTCTTTTCCTGCCAGCACTGTGGAAAACAACAGAGCCTAGAAACTTAAGAAGAATCCTCACACATTCTCTAGCAAATTCTAGAAATATAAAGAATAATCCTCACTGCAGCTTGACAAACTAGAGAGGTACGCACACACTTTCAAGAAGAAGAAACTCAAATATGTCCCTTATTTGACCTTGAATAAATTTTTTCCCTTAAACAATAATTACTCTCTAAAAAGTCTTACTAACTCCCTGGAAAATCAAGTTTAAGTAGCTATAATTCTTATAACTCTATAGTTCTCTATGGACAAGAGAAGCAAATTCTAGTTAGTATGTAAGGAAACCGACAAGTGAGAGGGTAGTTCTTTCATCACAGAGGTATGGTAGGCCCCATGCTAACACACAGTGACTTTAAAGCTAAGGCCATGTGGTAGTTGCACTGTACCCAACTCCTGTGGTAACTGCTCTGCCTGGACTGCACACGACACTGCCTCGGAGGAACCCTGAGTGCTCCATCCAGCTTGGGACATGGAGCCACCATGACAGCGATACACAAATCCTCAATGTCCACTCACTTCTTTTTGCAAAAGACACAACTAGAAATAAAGTAGAAACCACATGGGCTGCACCCTGAGAGGGCCTTGTCCACTGTCTCCCTGGTAGCATGCCATGTAGAGCCATCCAAGAGGGCAGCACCCAGCAGTTAAGGGCCCAACTGGTTAGGAACAAGGGCTCTGATGCCTTGTGGCTACTGAGACTACACAGGTGTACTTGATGTCATCCTGGGTCTCTGTCAGTGACCAGGCCAGCCCTCTACCTACACAAGATGCTTCTTCCCTTGGGTATAGGCGCTAACCCTGCAACAGCACGTAATACAACCATTAAGTGAGGGTACCAGAGGATCCTGGAAGTGAGGCTTCCAGGAGGCCATGGCATTACTGGGAGTTGTTGAGCCTGAGAAAAACAGCCCTACAGCTTCCTACCAAAAAGACTCCTTGCGGCAGGGAGGTAGATGGGGCAGGCTGATTTTTGGCCTTGTTTGAATACAAGTGTGTGTGTGTGTGTGTGTGTGTGTGTGTGTGTGTGTGTGTGTGTGTGTGTGTGTGTGTGTGTGTGTACGTGAAGTCCAGAAGTCAACATCAGGCATCTTTCTCAGATGCTCACCACCTTACTTTTTGAGACGGGGGTCTCTCACTGGCCTAGAGCTTACCAAGTAGGCTAGGCTGGCGAGCTAATAAATCCCAAGGATCCTCCTGTCTCTATCTCCCAAGTGCTGGGGTAACAGATGCATACCACCACACCTAGCTTTTTAAAATTGTGGGTGCCAGGGATTCAAACTTGAGTCCTCATGCTTATGTGACAAGTACGTTAGTCACTGAGACATCTTCCCATGCCCCACATATGGTTTTTAAAAGCAAGCAAGTGGCCCAGGACCATTTATGGTCAAATTTGAGTATAACTAATTTTGACTATATTCTCAGCCAAAAGGCTGGGCCTCTGGAATTCGGAGTCCTGTATCATCTGTCTTATTTAAAAGGAGGGTCATGCATGTTTTTACGTTCTGCTGGAACCATAATCTACTCCCAGGGCCCTGGGGCTTTCCTCACAGACAGCAATCTGGATGTGATGATAGTCTGGCAGTGACCACACTTAGTGTGACACTTCACCAGGACACCAGCCGGCATCGGAGCTGAAGCCAGTCTCACAGAAATAGCAGCATAGAGGGTCAAGGGGCTTTGTCTCTTGTCTTTGAAACTTTCTTCCTGGTGACCTGCCAGAGCTAGTTTGGCAGCAGAGCAGAGCAGCCGCACTGTGTTTAGATTCAAGCCAAGTACGGTTTTGTTTCATCTTGAGAGCAGACCTACTTTACACCAGCCTGACGAGCTGAGAAACGTCTAGGTTCCTTAGTTTCAACGATTCATGGGTTAGTCCCCACACAGAGAGAGTAATAAAAGCCAGACTTTTAAGAACCATAGAAAAGGTATCAGGAACTGTGCATGGCACAGGGGCTGCACCGTGAAGTGATCACTGTTACTGGATGTGGGTATCTGCTCTCTCTCTCTAATTACAGGTTTGAGTTTGCTACTACACCCTTCCCTTATCTCAAGACACACTAAAGAAATTATACCCACCTGATACTTCACAGAGGGCTGTAAGCTCATAGCTAAGACCTGTAATTCCACTGCTGATTGAACACAACTGCTGCTTTCCTGCTAATTCAACCTAATATTAAGTCCTTGTTTCTATTTCACTCTTTCATCTGAAAAAATGAAAGACATTATTTCACATAAAGCTCTAGAATTAATATCACTTTCTTTAAATCCAAGTTGTTGTTGTTGTTTTTTCTTCCTAAGAGGCATTTGTCAAGGACAAAAGTTCTTGCTGTCCCTTCAAGGTTTTCAAAACCACAAACACCTTTGCAACGCCCTTTGTTATGGCTAATCATGCAGACTTGTGAATCTTCACACTGGCCTAAGACTGCTATCAACACCTGTCCTGGCTTAGACAGCCAGGATCCCATCTGTGAGAAGAAACACAGAGTCAGAATAGAGGATTGTGTGGAACTCAAAGCTGAGGTCCCCAGGATCCTTAGTCTACAGCTTTCTAGGAACAGAAGGGGTACACTGTGGCTGCTTACCACTTTCCCTTTCGAACTGGGACCAGGGACTTTTGCAGCTAGCACTCGTTAATGATGTGCTAAATGTTGAATGATGGAACTAATAACTTCTCTTAAGTTCACAACTAAACACAACATGCATCATTTCTTCATTCCCAGCAATATGTGCATGAATGTGTTTACCTAAAAAGACTTATCACTGCGTGAAAACAGCAGGACACTCATTATGTCTTTGGTGTGTGTCATTCTGAATTGGAATTTCCTTCTGGACATGGCACATGCTGGGTCCTGTACAGGCAGGACCGGAATTTAACGGTACCTTTAGGCTAGAGGGGTAGACTAATGGATGGCCAGCACCATGGGCCTCTTTCACTGTGACATTCAGTGTTGTGAGGGAATGGACTTCTGACCCAGGTGAGGAGCCTGGGATTGTTAAATTCCTACAGACAAGAGGATGCTATGGTGCTAAAAGCAAATTTAGATCTTGGGCTATTAATAGCCTCTTGAAAATAGTTGATACATTATTTGTTATATGTAAGACTTGTTTGCTTGCTTTTGTTTTATTGAGACAAGCTCTTACTAGCCCAGCTGATCTGGAATGTGAGACAAAGTAAAATCCTGTCTCAAAAAAAAAAAAAAAAAGAAAAAAAAATTCAAAAAAAAAAAAAAAAAAAGAAAAAAGAAGAAGAAATTGGGGCTGGCAAGATGGCTCAGTGGGAAAGGAGCTTGCTGCCAAGCCTAATGACCCAAGTTTGATCCTGGAACCCACATGGTGAAGAGAACCAACTCCTGAAAGTTCTTCTCTAATCTGTATATGTATTCCATGGCACATGAATGCATACACACACACACACAAACACACACAAATGAATAAACTGTATTAAAAATTAAAAAACAGACTATCCTCAGGCCTCTTGGGGTAAGTCTATAGCGCAGCTCTCCGCACCAGGACTCCCTAACCCACATTCACCCTTCCATCCCCCCAGCAACCCGCTGTTCTATACTCCTAGTTTGGGCCCTGCGCCATTCCTACTCTTGGGGCCCCAGACACCTGGGGAACCAATACTGCTTCCTGACCCTTCTCACCCAGACCAACTCAGTGCCTTTCTTGGGCCCCAGGAGCACCGCTTCTGGTCCTGGCCCCGCCCTCACCTCCCTCTACTTCCCTGGTCCTGCAACACCTGCCAGCCTCTTTCTGGGGCTGACAGCCTCTTTTTGGGGCTCCGAGGCCTACCTTTACTCTCCCTGATCCTTTGCATCCAGTAAAACCCAGCTACTCAATCCACTCCCTGGGAAATCTTGGGGCTTCTTCCCTCCCCATCTGCCTTTGCATGCCTGCATGGAGCGGCCACAGCCAGGGTCTCACTAGTCCAACTTCCAAGTTCCTGAGGCCAAAATCATTCTTAGAAGATTCTAGACCTAAGGAGAAATTCTGAAAACTTCTGACCCACATTGGAATTGGGCCACCGCGGAACTCCTGAACACAAAATCAATCTGGCCACGACAATAAAAAATCAAAAGAGAGAACCAGAAGCTTACACGAACCAGCTCTTCATACCAAAAAGTAAACCACAAAGACACATAAAGTTCAAAAAAAGAGGCAGAACTAAACTTGAAGGCCCAAGTATCACACAAGAGTCAGAAACTACAAAAGAAATTCACATGTCAAAATCACAGAGAAAAAATAATAACATGAAAAACCAAAATAACATATCC
>NW_008360316.1:4157968-4159643 GCF_000622305.1 Nannospalax galili | reverse complement strand
CTTAAGCCAATAAATCTCTGTCCTGCTAAGCAGTTTGGGTTGGAGTAACTGTATAATTAACTCATGCACTTTTGGCCTAGCTTATCAGAAAGAGGACATGCATGCTCAGGTACTACAGGTGGGCTCCCTTGTCTGTTTCTCTATCTCCACACTGCCTATTCCACTGAAAACTGGTAGATCCAAGCTCACTTCTAAGTATCTTTTCTTTCCAGATGCCCATTTCGTCTAAGACCTAAGCTAATGGGGTTTTATAAACTAACTTGTTTTTACTTTCAGTTAGCTTCAAAGCAAGCCATAATAAAAAGTAAAACTGTAATAGCAAAATCTCTGAAGATATGATGTGCCTGTCTGATATGAGCGAGGCCGCTTCTAAATTACTTCCACAGCCATAGCACCACTCAAATGCAGCATCTTGCTGCTTTGTACTGGGTCTCTGATGTTGAGCTACGAGATGAGAATTTTCCAGTTCACTGAAATGCATGCACACTGACATTAGACCATGTCAGAGTGGAGACAGAGGCAAAAGACATGGGTCCCTAAAGTTCAATGCAAGTCTCACCTTGGCCTGTACAAATTATTTGGAACATTTGTGAAGGGATAAAACCACCCCAGTATGAACGTGGACAGTCCGTCTTCATTTATCTAGTGACCATGGAATTCTACTGAGTAGAGAAAATAATGTAATGCAAGTGGATTTGAAGCCCCGTAGGAATTCAGAGGTTTAGAGAGCAAGTAAACCACTGTAATAAAGCCACTTGGGCCGATTTGCAGAGTTTTCTCTCCCAATCCTTTTGCTTCCTTTGTCCCTTTCCTGGCTCATACTCTGGCGTCTGGTGTTAAACCACTCTAGTCTGTTCAGAGAAGTTAGGAATAAGTGTTATTACTTGTGGCAGGTCTATCACCAAGGAACCAAAGGTGTTGTCCCTCCCTTGTTTGTGACATGCTCATAAGGGCTTTCAATTGACTTAGAACAGTATCATTTTGAACCTTTGGGAAACAGACAAGAAAATTAAATTGAGGCCTCAAGCTATTTCACAAATAACTCATAGCAAATAGTTTAGGTTGTGGGTTGCTTTTCTTTGTTCTGTTTCATTCCCCAGTTTTGCCTGCCTTTGGTGAATAGCTAATAGCTGTATGTCCCTTGAGGATACTAGGACATTGAGAGCAAGCTGGTACTCTAGGCCTATTCATCCTTCAACTACCAGGCCTTTGCCTCATCCCGTAATCTAAGCACAGTGCGAGAGCTAACCAGCTCCAGAGTGATGCCTTTCCAGTGATACAGACCCAAAGCCATGGCATGGCTATAGGATGGAAGTCTGTCTTATAAAAGAGGTGACCTCGTGTAAAGTCAGACATAGCCAGAGAAGTTCACATGAAATGGACAAAGGCAAATCTTACAAACAAAAAATGCTGTTGGATTTTCTTTGGGAACTCTGCATAGAGCGATTTCAAAATACAGCCTCTATGGCTTCCTCCACTTGATAGTTCCACTAACTAAATGGATTTCTAAGATGTTCAACATCACTAATAATCAGGGAAATGCAAATTAAAACCACTTATAATTTCACCTTACCCCAGTTAGACTGGCTAAGATCAAGAAAAAAAATGATACCAAATGTTGGAGGGATGTGGGGAAAGGGGAACACTCATCCACTGCTGGTGGGGCTGCAAACTG
>NW_008360316.1:4114901-4156148 GCF_000622305.1 Nannospalax galili | reverse complement strand
AAAAAAACAAGTATCTTCTTGAAGTCCCTCAAATTAAGGTAAAGAATAAGAACAAATCATTCTGGAAGAACGCAAAGGAAAATAGCTTTAGATACTTAAGTGACAATAGAATTTATTCTCATAATTGTTTTAATAGCTTTTGTATAATCCTCATCGCTATTATGAGATACAAAATGTATTTATCAAATCTGTAATCATTATGCCAAAAAATCTGAATTACTGTAATATTTTGCATATTGTTAAAACTGTAACTTTAATTGTAAAAAAAAAATTTAAATTAAAAAGAAATAATTAAAAAATAATTTACACTCTTAGAAGGTCCATGAGTTCTTCTGGCCAACCCTCTATGAAAACCCCTTCCTTAAGCACACACAGAATTTGGACCTTGCTTCCAACCAACAGAACATGGCAAAGGTGCTGGACCAAATGTTATAGCTATATTGTTAAAACTGTAACTTTAATTGTAAAAAAAAAATTTAAATTAAAAAGAAATAATTAAAAAATAATTTACACTCTTAGAAGGTCCATGAGTTCTTCTGGCCAACCCTCTATGAAAACCCCTTCCTTAAGCACACACAGAATTTGGACCTTGCTTCCAACCAACAGAACATGGCAAAGGTGCTGGACCAAATGTTATAGCTGTGGTTCCATCACACGGGAAGTCTGTGTCTAGCTAACAGACTCACTCTGGAACCACCTGATCTCAGTAGGCAGAGGAAACAGTAGTTGTGTTAGGAAATCTTGCTGTCAAAGAATTAGGAGGGCTTGACCACCTCAAGAAGGCCTCTAGGGCCCAGGGGCTGCCACAGAGAGTCAGTGCCAAGCCTGAACCTTGCCTTCTGCCCTGCCAGTGAAGAGCCAGCGAAGTAGCCAGGCTCTCAGAGGCCACAGCCTGTGGACCAAGCCCAGGAGGCAGAAGGGCTGTGCAGATCTGCAGGCAGAGGCTGAGTGGCATGTGGCTTTACAGCACCATGGCAATTTGCTACACAGAAACAGAAAATTAATATTATTATTATAAATAAGAGTTGTGTTCAAAGATAGTATAAGAGAAATAAACTAAATATATGGAAGGGATGTCTATATTTTCAGAGGTGCATCCCATGTCTTCATGAAACCTCCAGGGGAAGCAGTCTAATTTTTTTTAGTTTAAAATAAACAATAGCTTACATTTTTATAAACAGACTTGAAAAGAGCAAGGCCATTGGTAGAGACTGGAAAATGTCTCCTCGATTCCTTTAGGGATAGAATCATACCCTCGTCCCACTGTGTGTGAGCAAGGCTCTGGGTTCCTCTAGCACAGACCCCTGTCCTGGGCTTCCTGAGACTCGGCTGGCTGTGAGTGGAAGTGGTGTGCACAGGCAGGTCCTTCAAATGGAAGCTGCTTGCCTTTCACCTCTTACTAGCTAGGAAAAGGTAAAATGGGAGCTTGACCTTGAACTCAAGGGCGAAAGCATATTGAGAGACCAGTAGCTCAGCAGTGCCCCACTTCTGGCTTGAGTGGAAGGAAGAAATCAGTGGACACCCACCACTACTTCAGAGGACTGACAACAAAGTGGTCTCCTGGGCCACCTCCTGTGCATATGTCTGACACCTGCAGTGTCAACTTCACTGCATCATATCAGTTAAAACATACCACTGCATGCTAGATACCCTTACACAGTGCTGGGAGCACCAGAGCTCCAAACACTAACAGTGCCCTCCACTATGTAAAAACATTCATCAGGTGTGCATCCTTTTCCTCACCCCAAAAAAGCCTGAGGAAGTCACAAAAGCACCATCCAGTGAGAACCTGGCATCACTCTGCTGACAAGCAGAAAACCTTTCTGGGCAAAAGACAGACTGGCAGCCTGCTCTAGGGAGTCAGACAGCACTGTAAGAAAAGTTCCTTCAGGACCTCCAACTCCTCAGGGACTCTACAGGTACACAGCAGACATACTCCTAACAACCTGCAAAATATTAACTGGCAGCAAGTCTCTTTAGTATGCCAACCTCAACTGTTAACTTTGCTTCTACAGGAAGAAAAAACTGCAAAACAGAAAGACTTTGGAATACAGGCTTGTGCCTATCAAAAGTGAATCTATTTGCAGTTCAAGGATGCAATGATTCAATGAGAATACATTAGATGAATCATGGAATCATGGAAAAGTCATATTCTAATCAAATAAGAATAAATAGGAGCTGGAGAGATGGTTCAGCAGTTAAGAGTACTGGCTGCTCTTGCAGAGGACCTGGGTTTGATTCCCAACACCCACAAGGTGGTTAACAACCGTCTGTGACTCCAGTTTCAAGGATCTGACACCCTCCTCTGTCCTCCACAGGCACTGCACAACACAGGTGCACTTACATGATGGAGGCAATACACTCATACACATAAAATAGTAAGTGAAATATTTTCTTAAATTAAAAAAAAGAATAAATGGAAATCAAGCAACAAGGCCAGCCTGGACTCGAAACACTTATGTTTTTTGTTCTTAATTGAAACTATACAATGCATCTCTTTTCTGTGGCAACATCTCGAGAAAAAGGCGATTGCCCTTTCCTTCTGAAGGACTCGCAGTCAAGGCACAGGAGCTGAGGGCTTCTGTGGTCAGGAGAGTTGGCCAGGAGAGCAGGGAGCTTTGCAAGAACAGCTCCCAAGAGGCAAGCCACCATGGGGCAGCTCTGGGCGTCCGGGAAACCACAAAGGTGAGGTCCATGTGCTAGAAAAGGGTTGATGCTTTTGTCTTCACTGTCATGAACCATCCAGCACAGAAGAGGCTGCATAGGGAAGGGCAGACAAAGAAGGACTGTGACTGGCAGATGGTGAGACTCTCTTCCTGTGTAAAGAGGAGTACAGAAACTATAGTGCAGGAGAAACGGTAATGTCCCTGAGGGAAAGAAGCCCAAAGGTAGGTGTATCACCTGCAACACACACCCAAGGGTGCAAGGAAAGATGCAAGGGGGTCAAGAGAGAACTAGCCTGCCATCCTCACACTACTCCACACAGCACTGGTGCAAGCTTAAGAAGCAAGGTTTCTACCTGCCTCTAGGCACCAGGCCAAGCATCCCCGTTCTCTAGGACCAACTCAGAATACAAACAGAGCAAGGTCAAGCAGAAGGACTGGATGTCAGGAGGGCCTGCCAATTTCCTCTTTAATCTCTTGCAGCTGCCTTCATCCCCTGTTCTTGTGCCCCTGCTCACTGCTCCTGCCACACCAGCTGGGCTGCGGGTCTGAAAACACAAGAGGCAGTAAGAAAGCTTCTGGTGCTGCCAAGTCCTTGTCCTGCGTGTCTCCTGATGTCACATGCACTTTTCTCCACACGTATCTGCATCTTTGAATGTTTGTTCAAATTAAACTTTATCAACGCACCTTTCCCGATAATTAAGATGGGGCAGCAGGCAGGTGTTTCCAACCGTCTGCTCCAGGTTGATCCTTGGCAGAGCTGGGGCCTTATACACTACTGCCATCCCCTGTCCAGGCAGCAGGGCCTCCTGGTCACAGCTAAGGCCTAGCGTCCCCACTATGCACATCTGTGCTGCTGAGTGTCCACCACACTCTGCTCCTTGAGCCCTCTAGGGCCCTTCACAGCCTCTTCTCCAGCGAACTTATGTTCTAATTATCTTGGTGAAAGAGCCCCCAGCTTATAAGAATGAGACCATTACACACTGCCAAAGAGGGCTGAAGCTAACCATCTGCAGCTAGGATCTGTGTTTCACGGAGGGCACTGCTCCCTAGCTATGAAGCCAAGGTCATACAGACAGTAAGAACCCTCTCAGCCCTGGGACTGTGTAACTGCTGCCTCCCGCCCTGTAATGTGGAGAAGGAATTTCAGAAGTTTATTAACTGTGCATTCTCAAGCATCGCCCAGGGCAGGTGACAGTCTGTCGTCCACAGGTCCTGTTACTACCTGCCTCTGTACGCAGGGCTGACAGAAATGAAACACAGGACTGATCCACTGAAACTGCAAGTTGCCTGGTTTCTATCAGTATGCTATCAGTCTTCCCTGTCTCCTTTAAACAATGTCCAAAATTCCTGAAGGAACAGCTTGTAACAATTCTTTTTTCACTAAAATAGAAACTGTTATAGTTCTGGCTGAAACATAAGGAGAGCCTAAGGAAGCCGAACAGCACCTTACTAGAATTTTTTAAAAGTGAGATAAGAATCAACACTGTTAGTTAAAACAGCACACACCATAATTACGTATAGAAATACTACTGCATGGCCAGTGGTGGATTCCTCACAGGACTAAGGACAGGTGATGAGAAGGGCAGGAGGTGGGCCAGGCTGGAAGAAGTAGGTCGCTGGTGATGTGCCCTAGAAAGATATACTTGTCCCCAGCCCGTCCATCTGTTTCCTGTCTGTCGTGTGGTGAGCTGCTTTGCTCCCTATACCTCCCACCATGATGTTTTTGTTTAGCCTCACCACAGCCCAGAAACAATGGAGCCAACCATAGACTAAAAACCTCCAACACACAAGGTAAAACAAACCTTTCCTTCTTTTAAATTGTATACGACAGATATTCCACCTCAGTGATGAAAACTGATTTACACGTTAACTTAGTGACAGAGAAATGGTACCTCATTGGGTCTTTAATTTGCATATTCTTGATAATGACCGTGAATGTCTTTTCATGTATTTACTGGCCTTCTTTTACCTTCCTTTTATCTTCCTATTCTATCAAAGATAGCTCTTTGAACCCTTTGTTCACTTTACAAATTGGGTTGCCTTTTTATTGTTGAGTTGTCAGAGTTCTTTTCTGGAGATTAAACACTCATCAGACACATCTGCTCTGCATCCTGCCATTTCACCTTTATGGCAGTGCCCTCTTGTGTCCCATTTTCTAAAGTATTAAAAAGTTCAAGTTGTCTTTGGTCTCTCTGGTTGCTTCTTGTCGTATCTACAAAACTATTGCCTAATCAAAGGTGAAGAATATGTATACCTGTCTTCAACAGTATTGTTCTAGCCCCTAAACTGAGGATGTTGAACAGCACCTCATTGGAACTTTTAAAACATGAGACATGAAGAGTTAAAGCAGCACACACCATAAGGCAGTATGCTGGTGCTGTTACAACCACACATGGCAATATTACTGAATGGTACTATGCTTCAGTGTTATACCGCTGTGACATTCTGCTTGATACGGGAGCTACCCAAGAATACTGACATTCCTTCTGATATGATTAACTCAGAGGCTTTAATCTGGCATGTTTTTATATATGGTATCATGCAGGAGTTCAATTTCACTCTTACATGTAGGCATCTGATTGCCCCAGCACCATCCTTTAAAGGACAAGTCTTTCCCCACTGAGTTGTCTTGGCACCTTTTTTCAAAAAAATCAACTGACCATAAATGAATGGGTTTACTTCTGGAGTCTCAGACTCATTTCCATTGACCAGTATGCCTAGTTTACGCCAATACCACACAGTTCTAATTTCTGTAACTTTATACAAAGTGCTGATATTGGGGAATGTTTGGCTTGCTCTTTTTTTTTTTTTTTTTTAAGATTGGCCTGGTTATTCTGGGTCCCATGCATTTTTTTTTTTATTCTGTTCATTTAGATAGGGTCTCATGCTAGGATTACAGGCATGTGACACCATGCTCGGTTGGGTCCCTGGCATTTCTATATGAAATGTTAATCGGATTAGCAATTTCTGCAAACAACAAAAAAGAAGGCAGTTGAGATTTTGACAGAGATTGTGTTAAATCTGGAGGTCAATTTGGAGAGTATTTCTACCTTAGTAAGAGTGTTGAGCTCGATGTAATAGTACACACCAGTAATCCTAGGATTTGGGAGGTGGAGGCAGGAAGATCAGGAGTTCAGTCATCTTGTCAACCTAGTTTGAGGCCAACCTAGACTACATGAAACTCTTCTTGTTTTCTTTTTTTTTTTTTTTTAAAAAAAAAAAAAGTTTTCCAATCCATGAACATGAGATATCTTTGCATTTATTAGGTCTTTAATGTTTTCAATTGTAATTTTTAATTGAATTTTTGTGATTTTCATACAAAATAGTTTGTAGGTATTTAGATTCCCTCCCCTCTCAGCACTTTCCTCCACCCTGCCCCCACCAAATTTAATGTACTCTCTTATATATAATATGGCCTATAGAGTCCAATTTGTGTCCCTAAATGTCCTTCAGTGTGGGTCCATCCCCTGGGCCCACCAAGAGTCCCATTCCTGTAAGATACTATCTTTCCTTTTATCAGCAGCCATCCATTGCCAAAAGTTCCTTAGGTTGGGTAGGGATTTCTTACCTACTTTGCCATGTCTATGACTGTATCTGGTTGGAGCTTACATCAGAATTGTGCATGCTGTCAACATTGCTGTGAGTTTATATGAATAACTGACCAGCTGTCTTGAAAACTGTTTCCTCCTGGTCATCTTCCCAATCTGACTCTTTTTCTTTTACTTATTATTATTATTTTTTTATGTGTATGAGTGTATTGCCTGCATGTGTGTAAGAGCACCCATGTTGTACAGTGCCCACAGAGGTCAGAAGAAGGCATCGGATTTCCCTGGAACTGTAGTTACAAATGGTTGTTAGCCACCATGTGGGTGCTGGGAATTGAACCTGGGTCCTCTGCAAGAACAGCTAGTGCTCTTAACCACTAAGCCATCTCTCCAGGCCCCACCCTTTACAATCTTTCTACTTCCTCTTCCATAACAATGGCTGAGTCTTGAAACAAAGGTGTCCTGTTCAGGGATAAGCATTCTGCCAGCTCTTGCTCTCTGCACATTGGCCAATTAGGTGTTTCTTTTTTAATACTTTATTTTATTATTTTTATTATTTTATGTGTATGAGTATATTGCCTGCATGTATGTGAGTGCACCCATGCCATGCAATGCCGCGGAGGTTGGAAGAGGGCTTCAGACTCCCCTGGAACTGGAGTTAAGGACAGTTTGTAGCCACCATGTGGGTGCTGGGAATCGAACCCGGGTCCTCTGCAAGAGCAGTCAGTGCTCTTAACCACTGAGCCATCTCTCCAGCCCCCAACTAGGTGTTTCTATGTTAATCACCATCTGCTACATAAAGAAACTTCTCTAGTGAGAGTTAAGAGACACATTTATCCTAAGAGGAAAGACTGAACTGAAGATGTGTCACTTAGGATTAAGTGTCTCACAGACAATTATTCTCTGCATTTGACCAGTTCTAGAACCTATAATAGTCTCCATCTGTTACAAAAAGAAACTTCTTTGGTGAGGGGTAAAAGATACACTTGTCCCAGTGAATCAGGGGCTGTCAGGTTAGGTCTTTAATTTCTTATTCTATAGGTTTCACAGCCTAAGTCTTAGACTTATTTTCTTATATATAATGCCACTAAAATAGAATTGTTTTCTTAATTTTTGTTTACTGCTACAGTATAGAGAAACAATTGATTTTCTATATTGATTTATGTCTGGCAGCCCTGCTGGGCCGCCCCCCACCCCATTTTAAAAAATCTCTTTTCTATTTGTTTTGTGGATTCCTTAGGATTTTTCTATGCAGAAGACCATAACACGTGTAAACAAATGATTCTAGTTTTCTTTTCCACTAGAAGGGTACTTATGTCTTTATCTTGCCCATCAGCTCTGACCAAAGCCCGTAGTGTAACACCGAACAGAAATAGCAATGGCAGGCAGTGCTGTCTTACCCCAGCCTTCAGGTAAAGTTCTCAGTCACTCACCAACAAGGATGACATCAACTATGGGCTTTTCCTAGATGTGCTTCATGGGCTGAGGTCACAAGCGACTCTTGATTCTTATCCCAATTAGCGTCAATCAATTCTCACGTCCTGACAATTTCACCTCAATATATTCCTTGTTGCTTTCCCCTTCCACACATGCAATGTGTACATGCATGAGGCTTGCCATCAGCATCCAGATGCAGCTACTGTGCAGCTATTCTCATCTGCATTGTAAGACCTTTAGGGCAGCAGTGGCCTGTCTGTCTAATTGATATTCTTTCTCTCTCTCTCTCTTTTTCCCTCCCTCCTCCTTCCTACTCTCCCCTCCATCTACACACACACACACACACACACACACACACACACACACACACACACAAAATAACCCAAAAAGATTTTTGCAATAAACAAGACAAAGATGCTGTGGGAAAAAAAGAACAATAAAATGAAAGAAAAATATAACTGCTCAATGCAAAGCCAAACCAAAACCAGGGGGAAGGGCAGGAGGAAATCACTGCCATCTTCCAGAATGAACTATAAAACAAAAAAGTACGTTAAGTTGTTGGGGGGGGTTCTGTTTTCATAGCACAGTGGTCTGCTTATTTCAATAAGACAATTAAAATAATAGATGAGATTAAACATTTTTAAATGTTGTACACATATGCTGAGATTAGAAAAAAATATCAAGATGATCACTTCTACAAATAAAAGTGGTTTTAATGGATATAGTCAAATTCATCAAATTTTCATAGTTGTTTTCTATATTTCACACATTCATTATGACACTTTATACATGTATACCACTTACTTTGAGTATTTCCGTCTACCTAGTATGTGCTTACAGTTGTCTGTCCTGGAAGATGTCTGTGAAAGTGTACAACACACGTGAGAAACATGAGGATGCTGAGACGAAGCAGGAGCTCTGGCTCCCTTGTTCTAAATAACTCATTTCTAAAACTAGTCTGTTTGAAAATGTTTTATGACTCACTTGAGAAAGAAGAAAAATCATGGGCCAAGACAGGCTAACATGCAATTTTTCAAACTGTGGGTCATTATCTATTAGTGGTTTTTGAAAACAATATAGAAGGCCATGCTTAGTTCTTAATGCAACAGAAGGGAAAATAGTTGAGTAGCCCATACACAGTCAGGGAAACTTTTGATCTCTGGTGCTTTGTTTCAGCATAACACACACACACACACACACACACACACACACACACACACACGTCAGATCATGATGTAAAATGTTCTTCTTATGGAGGATTCAAATACTTAATAGCCAACAAGCTAACAGTTCAAGGACAAAGAAAAGCCAAAGATACAAAATGAGGCAGAAAACTTAAAACAAGTGACCTCACAACATATACCAATGCCACCCATCAGGCAGACAGACCTGGAACAGAAAGGGCATCCAAGGCTCTAAGGAGTCAGCTCGCTCTCTCTCTCTCTCTCTCTCTCTCTCTCTCTCTCTCTCTCTCCTCTTTCATATGTGTGTGCATGCACATGTATAGGTACCCATGGAAGGTAGAGGTATTAGATGCCCTGGAGCTGGAGTGATAGGCAGTTATGAGCCACCTGATGTCGGAACTGGGAACTGAACCCTGCTCCTCTGGAAGAACAGTACATGCTCTTAACCAACTAAGTCATCTCTTGAGCCCAACAGCCAGCACCTATGTTTTCCTAACATCCTAATGAGATGCAGACTCTCACCTCTGCAGTTTTTGTCTTCATGGTCTGCCTGCAATCTGGTTCTCACCTAAAGGGAACAAAAAGGGATTGCTGCTCATACTAAGTCTGTAAGTTAGTTCTCACTAACCACTCTGAGTTATACCATCCTGGAAGCAGGGACAGTCAATTTCAGAAACCATCAGAATGAACTAATTCAGCTACTGAGTCAGCAGCATCACAGCAAGACTGCTTGTTTGGATTTGACAACAAAGAGCACCACTGTGGGGGAAGCCAGGTGAAAGGACAATTAAGCTATTCCAAGTAAGAAGTTACTAGAAGATAATCTGGATTAAAGTGTGTGTGGATTCTGTAACAAAAGGCTACTGAAGAGATTGCTGCACCACAGTGCTGTGCCGGTTGTTCACCAGTCAGACAATGCAGGTCATGGCTCAGCACTCTTGTCCCCATGAGCTGGCTCAGCAGTGTCTAGTATTGCTCTACTTGCTTGCTTCTAACACTGTTTCTTCAACCTGAAGAAGTCTTTTTTACGTGTTTCCTTAGTCACTTAATTTTAATTCAATACAGGACTAGTTCAGCTTTTTAGAGGCTATACTAGGTTCTTTGGAGGAAAAATGAGACAGAAAAATTGGTTATGAGAATGTAAATTATCACTTGATTTATAGACACCCTTTCCTTCCATTTAAAGGACTTAGCAATGTGAACGTATTATTTAGACTGTACTTCAGAGTAAGTGGAAAAAAAGTTACTGCTGTGATTGTATAAATCATTTCAAATGCTGTCTGATTTTGGCTTTTAAGTGTCTGAGCTTTTCTAAATGTTCTGAGAGTTTGGTTCACTTTTCACTCTCCATAAATCAGAGAGTATTTCAAAGCTTCCCAGAGACACAGAAAAACATACACATGTGAAAAGAAAGATTGCATCACCACTAAGTCAGGCGCTTGAAGACAGTGCAGCATTGAAGAAAACAGCTAGTCGAGTGCTCTCCTTCATGATTAATCAACACACACGTCACCAATTGAGATGTGCCTGAGGTATATTACTATAACACATTAGTAGTCACACATGGTCAGGGAAAGCCATTAGAAGGGAACAGCCCTGCCATGAGGGCATTCCAACAACCAGCTGGCCATTAGAATGGGGACCTCTGGTGGCCTGGCAAATGGCTGACCTTAAGGGACAGAGACAACCATCACATCTCTGAGGACTGCAAGATTCCCACTGGACTTAAGTCTATTAACTGGCTTTTCCTGCTCTGACCCATTCCACAAGCAACTGATAACTGATTTTCCCTACGTACTATGTTTATCATTTAAACTCCTCTCTCAAGCTCTACCCCAGTTACTGTAGTACCAATAATGATATTGCCCAACTACTGCACCATGTGCTGGCACTGGCTCAGGGCTTTTAACAAAATGATTTCATGTTGTATTAGTTACTTGTGCAATAAAATACCTGACGAAAGCAACTTAAGGAAGGAAGGGTTATTTTGGCTCACAGTTTGAGGGTCTAGTTCAACAGTGGGGAAGGCACAACGGTAAAAGCACGAAGCAGTCACATTAATCCATAGTCAGGAAACGAGGGGTGTGTGATCAACTTGGATATTTCCTTTTTATTCACTCTGGGACCTTAGCCAATGGAATGGTACTGCCCACATTTAGGATGGGTCTTCTACCTCCAATTAACCTAATCTAGAAATTCTCTCACAGACATGCCCAGACATTTGTCTAGGTGATCCTAGGTCCTGTCAAGTTGTTAATCAGTATTAATCACACACATAATGCTCACAGAGCTCTGGCTGGGCCTCACCATGCTACAGATGAACTCTCGACCTAGCCATGAGACTTAAGTTTGCTCCACTCCCTGTGACTCCTGTGTCACATCAAGTCTGCCTCAACTCAGGCTCAGAGGAGGCCCCTCTGTGCATGCATGCTGTGGTTGCCCTCCACAAAGCTTCTGCCCTGGATGATCCTACGCATCACTTCCTCTTGCCTTGGGCATTTGGGCACACCACTGTACACTAAAAATGTTCCCTTCTCTCAGATACACCCACTAGTCTCCTTTCATATCAGAAGTCAAGCCAGAAACATGGAAACACCCCACTAAAACTGTCAACAAAACAAGGACTTTCACCCTTTTCATTGTTATTTAAGCCTCATTTTGAAAGTCTAAGCCATTTGTAGCAGTCTAGGATAACTGAAAACACGAAATCATAGCAAAAATATTACACAGAAACACCAAATTTCAAAATAATGAAAATACCTAACAAAATTACAGGAGGGACTTCTAAGATAAACGCAACAAGTACACAGCAGTGTGAGAGGAACAGGCAGGTAAACAGAAGAGCAGAGTCAAGGCCTCTGTGTTCAAAATCAACAGCAAACACAAGCTGCACACATGGTGAAGCTGTCTGAGCCCAGAAACAAAGTAAACTTTGTTGTACATAGGAACTCTGCAGTTGACAAAGGAAACCTTTTCAGATATATGGGGTAAGATGGGCTATTAACAAACCAGTTAGAGAAGCTAAAGCATTTCCATACCTCGCACCAAAATTTATGCAAATCAAGATTTAACAACAACAACAACAACAAAAAAAAAAAAACACCAGGCATGGTGGTGCACACCTTTGATCCCAGCACTGGGGAGGCAGAGGCAGGGGGGGCTCTGTGGGTTTACGGCCAGCCCGGGCTACAAAAAGAGTTTCAAGTACGCTGGGGGTTCCAGGAGACCCCCGTCCCACAAGACACAAAAAACAAAAAAAAAAAAAAAAACACCAGGCATGGTGGTGCACACCTTTGATCCCAGCACTGGGGAGGCAGAGGCAGGGGGGGCTCTGTGGGTTTACGGCCAGCCCGGGCTACAAAAAGAGTTTCAAGTACGCTGGGGGTTCCAGGAGACCCCCGTCCCACAAGACACAAAAAACAAAAAAAAAAAAAAAAACACCAGGCATGGTGGTGCACACCTTTGATCCCAGCACTGGGGAGGCAGAGGCAGGGGGGGCTCTGTGGGTTTACGGCCAGCCCGGGCTACAAAAAGAGTTTCAAGTACGCTGGGGGTTCCAGGAGACCCCCGTCCCACAAGACACAAAAAACAAAAAAAAAAAAAAAAACACCAGGCATGGTGGTGCACACCTTTGATCCCAGCACTGGGGAGGCAGAGGCAGGGGGGGCTCTGTGGGTTTACGGCCAGCCCGGGCTACAAAAAGAGTTTCAAGTACGCTGGGGGTTCCAGGAGACCCCCGTCCCACAAGACACAAAAAACAAAAAAAAAAAAAAAAACACCAGGCATGGTGGTGCACACCTTTGATCCCAGCACTGGGGAGGCAGAGGCAGGGGGGGCTCTGTGGGTTTACGGCCAGCCCGGGCTACAAAAAGAGTTTCAAGTACGCTGGGGGTTCCAGGAGACCCCCGTCCCACAAGACACAAAAAACAAAAAAAAAAAAAAAAACACCAGGCATGGTGGTGCACACCTTTGATCCCAGCACTGGGGAGGCAGAGGCAGGGGGGGCTCTGTGGGTTTACGGCCAGCCCGGGCTACAAAAAGAGTTTCAAGTACGCTGGGGGTTCCAGGAGACCCCCGTCCCACAAGACACAAAAAACAAAAAAAAAAAAAAAAACACCAGGCATGGTGGTGCACACCTTTGATCCCAGCACTGGGGAGGCAGAGGCAGGGGGGGCTCTGTGGGTTTACGGCCAGCCCGGGCTACAAAAAGAGTTTCAAGTACGCTGGGGGTTCCAGGAGACCCCCGTCCCACAAGACACAAAAAACAAAAAAAAAAAAAAAAACACCAGGCATGGTGGTGCACACCTTTGATCCCAGCACTGGGGAGGCAGAGGCAGGGGGGGCTCTGTGGGTTTACGGCCAGCCCGGGCTACAAAAAGAGTTTCAAGTACGCTGGGGGTTCCAGGAGACCCCCGTCCCACAAGACACAAAAAACAAAAAAAAAAAAAAAAACACCAGGCATGGTGGTGCACACCTTTGATCCCAGCACTGGGGAGGCAGAGGCAGGGGGATCTCTGTGGGGTCAGGGCCAGCCTGGTCTACATAGTGAGTTCCAAGTCAGCTGGAGCTACAGGGAGACCCTGTCTCAAAAAGACCAAAAAAAAAAAAAAAAGAATTATAAGTGTAGCAGAAGAAAACATGGGCAAATAACCTTTTATTATGAAGCCTTTGTTGGGGCTCAGTGAGTAAGAGTCCTTAGCTCTTTTCCAAAAGGCCCAAGTTTGATTCTTAGTACTCATATCAGGTGGCTCACAACTGCCTGTAACTCCAGCTCCAGGGTATATAATGTCCTGGCCTATGCAGGCACTGTACTCATGTGGCATATTTTCTGTTTCTGTCTCTCTGGCTCCCTCCCTCCCTTCCTCTTTCACTCTGCCTGTCTCTCTGTGTCTGTCTGTCTGTCTGTCTGTCTCTCTCTCTCTCATGCACATACATGATTAAAAAATATTTTTAATCCTAAAAAAAAGAAGTCTTTGCTTTAGTTTTTCCCCCAGACAGGGTTTCACAATGTGATGTACTTTTCAAGCTCAGTGAAGAACCAAAAGAAAAATCTGATTATCCTTAAGTAAAGTCAGTAAGACACAAGTAAGCCAACAAAAATAAACCCTTTGGATATTAAGAGAATCATGAAAGAAGCTGAGAGACAAATAACAAAATGGGGAAAATACTTATAACAAGGATAAGATGTAATCTTCTAAAATTCAGTAACAAAAGGAAGATCAACATAAACATGGGAAAATGGAAACAAACAGACCCTTCACACTCTTTTCCATATAAAAACATGGGAAAACACTATCTGGAAAGATGCTGATTTTACTAGTAATAAAAACCTGCAAGAAAATAAAGTTACAGTATTTCAGGAACAGAAAGATGGTGGGAGTCAAGAGGCACTGGGGGGAGGGTGGGAGTAATGGGGGCACTGTGACTAGGAAGGGAGGGAAGAGGGAAGCCAGATGGGAGAAAAAGGGTAGAGATGAGTGAATCTCGGGGGGCTAGGAAACCTAGAGGGAAAGTGATGCCCTAGAAACCCTATGAGAAATGTACGTGACATGTCTGAACATTAATGCATAATGTATACCTGGAAGCTGCTTGGAAGGGAACGCAGTGTCAGATAGAAGAGACCTCCCTTAGAGTGACAAACATGCTGTACAGAACTCATCAAAGAAACTTCTTTTTGCAATAGATGGAAGTTACCACAGTGTTGCACATCTGGACAGCCATAGAGAACATACACCTGGGAGATGCCCAGTACTAGGTGACACATCTGCAGTTGAATCTCTACAACCAAGGCTCATGGAACATAGCAGAATAAAGGGTAGAGAGAGGGCTAATGTACCCCTCAACTCTCACCAGTGAGGGTTCCATGTACATCAGAGTGTGTTACACACAGAAGGCCTCACCTGGCCAAGTTTTGAAGAATAAGAGACTGTAGAGCACAGGATGGGACTCCTATATAGAACCTCACCCACCCACGGCTCAGGGACCATTGCGGAAGAAGAGGTGGAAAGACTGTAAAAGCCAGGGCTTGTTCATGAATGTATGAGGTGGAGGCTTCCAGGCTAATGGAGGCTTGCTCATGTGTGGCAAGTGGTGGCATCCAACAAGGACCCATGTCAGCTCAATTACACAAGGGCCCAAAGGGGAGGCAAGGAACAGGTGGTGGGTCAGAACTAGATCAAGAACTATTTGAGACTGGTTGCTGCTGGGTGAGGGAGAGTATGACTTACATACGACCACTGGATGGGGCTGACTAGACTCCAGTGGACGCATTTACACTGAAGGACATTTGGGTACAAACACCCAAATAATAGGACTCAGCATGTATGGCAGAGTGCATAGGGTTTGGTGGGAGGGGGGCACATGGATCGGGGAGGAGGTCTGGATGTGACTGGGAAATACTATATGAAATTTTAAAAGCTCAATAAAAAAGTTTAATTTTTTTTTAAATTAAAATCAGTAATTAGGGCCATCGAGGAAAAACACATTATAACTGTGTAATGTGGAATGTTAGCTTACGAGCACCTTTGCCCAGCAGTCCCACTTAGGGGTATAATGAAAGCTAAAGTAGTCACATGTACAAAGACATTTGTGCCCACAGGATTACCTGCCTGCCTTCTAAAATAGAAAAATGAGTCAGAGCCTTGAGCAAAGGCTGGGGCAAAGGGAATGAGATTTGGGGGTGGAGTTTGGGTTGAAGTAGGGTACTAACCACACAGAAAAGAGTCTGGGAAACACAGTTTGGGGGGGGAGAGGGTCATACTTTGGTGAGCAGGTAAGTGCCAAGTCTGTCATTCCACTCTGCAAAGTATTAACACAATGGGCCTGGCACACAGTGTAAAGTTCCTCAGAACTATGTAAAAGGCAAACTTAAACTTCATATCTTGGTTTGCCCAGGCTGCTGGAGCAATAGGTCACAGCTTAAACCATAGGAACTGCTTCTAGGGAGCTAGAAGATCAAGATGGAGGTACTAGAAGGTATGTGTGAGGGCCTGTATTCATCCCGGCTTGGGGATGACTATCCTGTGGCTGTGTTTTCACATGGCAGGTGCAGAGGAAGAGGACAGCAAGCTCCCCATTTCTAAGGCACTGAGGCGTTCAAGAACAATCCAGCTCATGATGTAAGGAGCCCCAGAGATCCTGCCTCCCAATACACTGGGGACCAGGATTTCATTTAGTCTAATTTGTTGATTTATTCATGTTTTATCCAGGCCAAAAAATATGTATTTCACTTTCTTCAATGCTTCCACCAGGGGACTTTTGCATGGTGGCTAAGAGCTTACTGTCTCAAAGGACACTGTCTTTTAGGATACAGCTTTTCTTGGCAGAAGCGCTTGCACTCTCTACCCCTAAGTTCTCTTCAAGGACAGAGGACAAGTACTCAGGGGTGGGGGGTACATATAATATCTATAATCAAAGCCAAGGTGAAGGGGAACTGTGATTCTGGACTGAGTATAAGCTTTGTCCTGAAAAAGCCATATGACAACTATCATTTCAGTGAGCTGTTCCCTTTGAATGGCACAAGAAACGGAATGCCCTGATCCTTGGGAGCCAACTGGAGAAGGATGTTGCTATAATAGTCCCCTTTCTGAGTTTATGAGGAATGTATGCACATTAGTGAGAAACTGGGATGTTATAAAATAAAACCAAACAAAAACAAGGTGCTAGGGAGATGGCTCAGTCAGTGTTTCTCATGCATTGTCAGTAGCTAGGCAAAAAGGCAGGTATGGTGGCATGTGGCTTTAATCCCAGCACTGAGGAGATGGAGACAGAAGGTCTCCGGGCTTGCTGGCCAGCTCGTCTAGGTGACTGGTGAGCTCGAGGAGGTGAGTTCAGGAAGAGAGGGGTTCTTTCTTATTTGTTTTTGTACATGTGATGATCAAGTGTTTTTCTGGATTTGTATTTTTTTGGCGTAAATTCCTCAAAGTTACTTAGTTTAGGTGGATATACAATCCTTCCTGCCAACCCTATGCATCCTTCTACAAAAATGTAAAATATCCGCCTTGGTGCATCAAGCTGTTTACTAACCTGCTGAGTGTGGCATTTCATGTTATTCCAGTTGTGAGTTTTTGAGTGTTAGAAAAATCAAACAATTTCCATGTATATGAATAATAATTATATATACTTTCTACATAATAGTTATATAACTAACTTAATAAATGACACATATCTTTTATTACTGACCATTTTTACATTTGTTGTCCACTGTCTTATTGGGGATGGTTGGGATTTGTAAATAGTTCTTTTTGTTCTACTGTCATTGTTTCAGAACAATAAACTGGCATAAATGAGAGCACTCCAGTGCAAACACCACACAAGATGTGGACTGATGCTGCCTGTAACACCTTAGGCCAGCTGTTCAGTCCCCACTTTGTGGGTCCCTGTCATACAGCTCCAGTTTAGGGATTGACACACTAAGCTAGAGCTTCTGAACTGCACAGAACACTGGGGACAGAGTCAGAAACACCACTCTTCTTTGTGAGTGAAAACATGTCATTTCTGTGCCTCTTTTCTGAATTCCAGTGTCTTAGAATGGGAGGGGGAGGTCCCAGGGGTGGTCCCACCCACTCCATACATTCTGACTTCATATGTCTACAGGCCTCTGCTCCAATGTCAGTTGGGTGGGGTGCTTGGTAAAGGCCATCCCCCACCCCCATCCTGAGCCATTTCTCCCAGTGCCACCAAGCCAAACCATCGACTTGGCAGGCACAGTCACCACAGGAGAGCTGTCTCCCAGAGTGGGGAAGATCCCATTTTCTGACCTTTTCTTTCTTTTCCCCAACCTTCTGTTGAGCTTTTGAACATCCAGTCACTGGCACAGTCACGTGCATTTTCCTCGACCATCACTGAACATTCCTCACCTGAGTCCACTGAGAATATGACCACCTTTTCCAAAGATGGCTACTTTCTTCTGAACCCTACCTGTCCCAGTCTGGAGGAGAGGGAGCAGTGGCCTTTGTGTTCCAGACTACCTCTCTTCCCTCAGTGGACAGGGATGACTTCCTCTTGCCCTGCTGCTGATAACAGGCAACTCAGTTCAGGATCTCTCACACTGACTCCAGCTCTCAATGGACCTGTGCTATCATCCCCCTCACAGGCCATTCCATCTTTTTTTATTTTTTATTTTATGTGTATGCACATATTGCCTGCATGTAGATAAGTGCACCTATGTCGTGCAATGCCCAGGGAGAATAGAAGAGACCATCAGAATCCCTGGAACTGGAGTTATGGACCGTTGTTAGCTGCCATGTGGGTGCTGGGATTTGAACCCGGGTCTTCTGCAAGAACAGTCAGTGTTCTTAACCGCTGAGCCATCTCTCCAGCCCCCAGGCCATTCCATCTTAATGCTGCCTTTCAGCCCTCATAGCAACTCTCCATTTCTTCCTTGTGCACCCCCACTCAACCTACCAGTCCTCTACAAGAATCCATCAATAAGAGTCCAGTTTCATCTCAAAGATAGACATTAGCCTAACAAACCTGAGAAACATGCAAATTAAAGACATGTTCCAGGCCTCTAGAAAGGCTGGAATCAGGATTGAAAATACCAAGGACGGGAGAAGACACAGAGCAAGTGTATGACCAGGCACTGCTGGATGGAGGGGAACTCAAGATAGTCAGTTATAAACACTGTTGGCCAAAAGCTACATTAAACTGAACAAAAGTATACCTGTTTCAGTTAACAGAATGAATGCTTACGTTCAACAAAAGACATACATATAAAAATATTTATAGGAACTTCATTCATGGTAACTCCAACTGGAATACTTCAAATGCCTGTCACTAATAGAATAATTGTTTTTTGTTTTTTTTTAATAATCCATATTGACCTTTATTAGTTAATGAGGGGTGACTACTGACCAGCTGGACACAGCAGTCGCACTGCCCAAGCAGCTGGGGGAGCTTAAGTGTCTTTGTGTATGTAAATAGAGTCATGGGAGTTGGGTAGGGGATATAGGGCCTGAATTTCTTACAAAGGTCTCTGAAGGGCTTGTTTGCAAAGCAGGGTCCTGTTAAAAGTAATTTTTTTTTAATGTGGCACACTAAGCCAGGTATAGTGGTATATGCCTTTAATCTCAGCACTCAGGAAACAGAGGCAGATAGATCTCTGTGAATTCAAGACAAGCCTGGTCTAAATAGTTCCAGGCCAGCCAGAGTTACATAGTTAGACCCTGTCTCAAAAAACCAAACCAAACCAAAACTGGCATTTTTCACCAATGCAACAATAGTACAAGTAGTATGGAAGTAATTGATCACTCTCTAATTAGATTTAAGGTTGACTTCTTAGGACCAAGCACATACTTGACACTGATACCAGGCATAGGAACTGAAGCTAGACAGGTCATAGGACATAGGGAAGAGTCTAATACTAGTTTTCTATTAAGTAATTATATTAAACTGATTCCTAATGACTTAAACCCACAGATTAATGCATCTCTCAACTCTCACCAGAGAAGTCTCCTTATGCAGCAGATGGTGATTGTGCAGATGGCCAATGTGCAGAGAACAGGGGGCTGCAGAGTTTTTATCCCCACCAGGACACCTATATCAAACCTCTACCTCCCAAGACTCAGGAATCTTTGCAGATGAGGGAGAAAGATTTTTAAGAGCCAGAGGGGGTTTCCACAAGGAAACAGTCTTCCAGACAGCTGGTCAGTTACTCTTCTGAACTCACAGCAATGGCAACAGCATGCATAAGTCTTATGCAAGCTCAAACCAGACAAAATCCTAGCACAGACATGAAGTAGGTATGAAACCCCAACCCAACCTAAGGAACTTTTGGCAACCAGTGGCTTCTGGGAGGAAGAAAGACAATCTCTTTCAAAAATGAGAGTCTTGGTAGGTTAACCAGGCTCCAGGGGATGGATGCACGCTGATGGACATTTGGAGACAAATTAGACGAGGCTCCAGGGGATGGATGCACGCTGATGGACATTTGGAGACAAATACACACACACACACACACACACACACACACACACACACACACATATCAGAGTAAATTAAATTGGGGGGCAATAAGGGGGAAGTGTGGATAGGGGAGGGGATCTAAATACCAACAAATTATATTGTATGAAAATCGCAAAAATCCAGTAAAAAGCATTTTAAAATGTGGCACGCTGTTAATGGAGTTCAATAGAGTAATGAAAAATAAGAGATTATTGGGCCAGCAAGAGGGCTCAATGGGTAGAGAAGTGCTGCTGAACAAACCTGATGACCTGAACTGGACTCCCAACTGGAACCCACATAAAGGTGGAAGGAGAGACTCTATGATCTACTCCCTGAAGTTATCCTTTTACCTCCACATAGTTCATGTGGCACACACAGCCTCCCATTTCTCTCTCTTTCTCTCTCTCACACTCTCTCACTCTCACACACACACACACTCACATACAACACATACAAGTGAGTGGTTATAAGTAAATATATTTCTAAAAATTCACAGGGGGTTGGGTGGGAATGGAGTTGGATTCAGCTGGTTGAGTATTTGCTTAGCATACACAAGTCCCTGGGTTCAATCACTCTCCAGCACCACATAAAACTGGGCATGGTGGTGCACACCTAAAGTCCTACCACTTGGGAGGCAGAGACAGGAGGATCAGGAGTTCAAGGTCATCCATGGCTACAGAATGGGTTTGGGTCCAGCCTGTGCTACATAAGACCCTGTCCCAGGAAGGAAAAAATAAAAATAAAATTCCTGGGGCTCTATGTAAATTGTGCTTCAATAGCACCATAAAAAGAAATCTGTCAGGATTTACTGAATACCTTGCATGATAAGCTGTAAGAACTCCAGGGGGACTGGCCAGGTCTGGAGAGGTGACACTTCAGGCCCAGGCAAAGTGCCGTGAAAGTGAATGTTCATGCTAAGGTCAACAACCTTGGGACTGGAGAAAGCATGGTATGTCCTGCTGCAGGAAGCCCAGGTTAGCAGATGAGGCAGAGATTTCAGTTTGAAGGTGAGAGGTGGAAGGGCTGTAGGGGAGGAGTCTCTGTCATCTGTGTGTACCTACTTACTGGGGCAGCTGGTCAGTCACTGAGCAGTGTAGTGTCAGCCTGTGACTTTGTATGTGAGGTAACTACGGCTTGAATGGGTGTGCTACCATCACCCAAACTGCTCTCATGAGAAAGACCAAAGACAGGGAAAACAGGAGACGTCATGCTATGAGGCTTTCTACACCTTATGAATTTTTAGGTGCTTATCTTACCTTCCCAAAACCCAATTAAAATGTCTAGTTCAGTGGAGTGCTCCCGGCACCAAGGCTTAGAAAACACGTGGTGGCAAGGCCTAGAGGAGGGCAGTCACTTGCAGGAGCCCCTCTGTGTGCCCATCTCTCTATGAGCAACAGTGAGACCCTGCTTTCTGTTGACATTCCCTGTGGCTGGTACTGTCACCAGAGAAAAGCTGTCGCAACTGTAAAGACATGGGCATCGCTTAAAACACAAAAGCCTACCTGGTAACAGAACTAATACGCTGGGGTTTAACTCCAAGCCATATCAAATTACAGGCAAAAAAGAAAAAGGGGGGGGGGATGCTTCTTGTGAAAACCAAGACTGAAATGAACCAAAATGAATGCTGTGACTTGGCATACAGATTATTATAAAAACTTGAACAATCACTTGTTTTAAATGGGTGAAATGTAAAGCAGTTCTCCCACAAACTGAAGCCATATAAATTTTTAGAAAATGAGTCAATCATGAGATTAAAGTTGCAGTTTATAACATTTCTGTGTTTTAGTTACAAAGTCATCGTAGATCCAGCATGTCAGAGAAGGTAAACATTTTCTCCCTGTTTATGCTGTCAAAGAGGAAAGGAATTTAATACACTTTTAACCACTTAGGTGTTTCTAGATGTGCACCAGACTGAAGTTTGTACTGAAGATAAAGGAAAGTGAAAACAAACAAGTGCTGCTCTCCTGGCTCTAACATTTGCTTTAGCAACATCCAATACTCCAAGGACTTCTACCCAGCAGGATTTCCCCTCACCAGGATTTGCCATTTGCAGGGGAGCAGGAACAGAGTATGGGGAGACACAACTTCCACAGGAAGAAATTTCACCCCAAGTTTAAATGGAATACTTCCTAGAGAGAGGAACAAACATTTAACTTCTCTGGGGCTCTTATCTCATTGCTTTACATATATTCACACATATTCAGAGAGAGGAGAGGACTCACTCTGTAGCTCAGGCTGGTCTCAACCTCACAGCAATCCTCTTGCCTCAGCTGTGCAAATTGCTAGGGTGACAGGTATGAGCTACCATGCCCAACTGACAAGATATTTTAGACACATTATAAAAAGAGACCCTTTAAGTCCTTTAAACACTCTCTGAGCAAGTATGAGAGGAGAAGCAAAGGTGGAAAGTAGGCTTTAGATGTCTACACAAGGACCTCTGTATGATCCTGGTTTCTCCTACCAGCCTTATTTTAAAAATCATTAATGTAAAAGAAAAACCAAAAGCTAAAATTCCTTTAATCTGCAAAGTAGAAATTATTTAACAATTCTTTATCTTTTTTCTGGTCTATTTTGAGACAGGGTCCCTCTATAGCCCCAGCTGACCTGGAACTCACTATGTAGACCAGGCTGGCCTCGAACTCAGAGATCTGCCTGCTTCTGCCTCCCAAGTGCTGGGATTAAAGCCAAGCACCACCACACCCAGCCTTTAGCAATTCTTTTTTAAATTATTTTTTATAGTCATGTTTCATCAATAATTTTAAAATGAAAACTAAAAAAAAATAAATTCACTTCTATTGGCTGCTCCATAAAAGCCCAATAAGCAGTGATGCCAGCACAGTAATAACTAAAACTGTGGAGTCCAGTCTGGGAGGGTAGTTCAGTATAGAGTGTTTACCTATCTAACATATGGAGTCCCTGGGTTCCATCCCTAAACCACTAAATTAATTCACTTGTAAAATTACCTATGAAAAGTGTTATGCTTTTAGTAAAAATCTAAAACAATTTTAATATGCTTAAATACATAAATAGCACCTATTTTCACATGCTTCTTTCTATATGAAATGTCCATACTTAATTCTCATATTTGACATAAATAACTGAACAAAGATGTTCTTAAAAACAGACTATCAAGTGAATAGGAAAAAAAAAAAACCCTCTCATAGTCAGGTATGGTAGTACATGTCTGTAATCCCCACTCTTGGGAGACTGAGGCAGGACTGTTGATTCCAAGCTAGCGTGGGCTATATAGCAAGAACCTATCTCAAAAATAAATATATAAACTAGTGATAACAAATCCAAGCCTTAACACTCAAATTGTACAGAACTTGCCATTTTCTCATGGCAGGTGCTTCACTATGAAAAAACAGAAGTAAGCATGCCCCAGCCCTCTCAGCATCTCTCTGCAAGCCCAGGGACACTGACGTCAGTCCTGGAGTCAGGAGGCCTGTGAGATGAGAATCTGGGGTGTACACATGAGATGCACACACCTCAGCACCGCCATGCACCAACTTCCAACCAGCAAGCGAGTGGCTCCTTCCCTTTGCACATATAGCCATGGCCACACCAATGTCAGTGAGGAATCAAGCAGTTCCAATGTGGGAAGGTCTCAGATCACACATAAACTATATGCCAAGCCTTCATTTATTATGTGTTATTTGGGAAATCAGAGCCCATGTTCAAAGCAAGCATTCTATATAAACAATGTTCAAGCCACCATCCAGCCCACATAACCCTAACATAATAAAGAGAACATTATAATGTTGGGATTGCAGTAGAAGCAGCAGCAAATATGTTTAAAATTGGGAGTTTTGCTGATCCTTAAGAAATGGCTGTTCCCACGTGAAGGTCACATTCAATCATGCTGCTGAGCCAGTGTGCCTTTGACAGCTGCTCCTGTCCACGAGAGGCATCATCAGTCTGTAGTGTCTCCTAGCATTCCCTTACCTCCCACAGCGGATGCTCTGCTCCATTTTTGTAGCTCTCTAGGTAACAATTCCCAAGTCCACAGTGCTCCTGTCCTGACCTATGTGCTGGGCTTCACACATGGTAACCCAACACCTGGATATTATAGTCACATTGAACCAAATCTATCATCTCTCCATTCTATAAAGTAGCCACCCTTCCTGGATTCATGTCTCCCTGGCTGCTAGCCCTCGGTGCTAAAGCAGTATCATTCCCACCCTTTGCTTCCATCACCACCTCACAGGTGACCCACACCAAGCACCCAGGTCTGTCTGACAGCTGAACTAAGCTCTCAGCACACTCTCCTGTCCTCTCAGTCTACTTTACCTTCTGCTCAGAGTGCTGTCCCCCCTGACACTAGCAGGAAGAGGAGCCACTGCAGGAACAAGAGGAGGAAGCCTGCAGGCATCTCCTATAAACTGAAAGCCACCTCATTTTCTCCTGAGATTTCAGTGATAGAGCCTCTGTCTAGGAACCCTGCTGGTCCAGGAAGAGCTGAAGGAGAGGCACTGCTTTATCCCACAGCTCTAAAAAGCAGGTTGGAGTTCTGAATCCAGCTAGAACACTAACATACCTTCTGACAGAACCAGTGCTCATGCTGTTCTGGAAAAGCTCTCATTAGGCAGACCAAGAAGGCCACAGGGTTGAGTTCTCCACCTTCCTGAACCTGATGTCCCTCACCTGCCTCAGAATGAGCTGGAATGTATAAACACAAACGTGATCACATGTGGTAGCCAGTGTATACCTGTAATCTCAGCACTCAGGAGCCTGAGGCAGGAAAAATGAGTTCCAGGCCAGCCTACGATGCATAGAGTCACAGAGTCGCTGTCTCAAAACATACCAGCAACAACAAAATACAAACCTAGAATACATGCAATCTGGGTTAAAAACAAAAGAAACGCATAATCACATTGAAGTAATGTTCTTAGGAAAAGAGACAGCCATTAAAATAAGCAACAAGAGCTGGGTGTGGTGGTGCACGCCTTTAATCCCAGCACTCGGGAGGCAGAGGAGGGCAGATCTCTGTGAGTTCCAGCCCAGCCTGGTCTACATAGTGAGTTCCAGACCATCTGGGGCTACAGGGAGACCCTGTCTCAAAAAAAAAAAAAAAAAAAAAAAAAACAACCCAACAAGGGCTAGAGAGACAGCTCACAGCTCAGCTCAGAGGCTAAAAGCACCTACTGCTCTTCTGGAAGACCAGAGTTTAGTTCCCCAGCACCCACGTCAGAGGGCTCAATACCACCTGTAACTCCAGCTCCTCTGTGGGCACCTGTGCATGCATGCACATACACACACACACACACAAAATTGGGGGGGGGAACAAGTCTGTTTGAAAAAAAAAAAGCAACGAAACACCATCCTCTAAGATAAGAAGTCAGGTAGAAAAACCAGCCTGTGGGTACTTGATATAAAATCACTATCCACAGTTGAATAAAAAACTACCAATCCACAGAAAAACAAGAAAAGTGCAAACTCACTTTGTCTTTGTTTTACACAGAGGGATTTAGCACTCACATAAATATGAATAAAATATTGGCACGATAAGGCTACTTATTCACTTACAAAATAAACATCCATTATTTAATATGAATAACAACAGTGACTATAATATAAACAGTTACAGTAACATGAATTTAGTTTTCCAAAACATGGGCTACACAGGGCTAGTGCGAGACTTCTGTGAAGCTTTCCTTGTTAGTGGACCATCTGCACACTGTGGGTTCTGGAAGGTATCATGAGAAAGACTTGGGCTTTAAATTGGTTACCCCAGCATTTCTCAAAGGCAGCTGATGAGACATTTTATTCCTAAGATGAGTTACCAACATGGGTAAGCAATGCTGGTAACACATCTATAATCACTGCTAAAAGCTGAGACCACATTATACACATATGGGTAATTTGCATAGACTCCATAAATCCTATGGATTCTCTCTAGGTTATTGTTCAGTTATATTTCCTTTCCTTACTGTTTAATTTCATGGAATGAAATTTGAAATAATTCCTAGAGATAAGCTTACGGGGAACACTATAAAGTCACTACGACATCATCTTCTGCCCCATGTGACTCCTACCAGTTTTGCCCTGTCTCACTTACTCTTGCTCAGCAACTGACCTGCACATATGGTCCAACCCCAGGGCTCACCACTGCTTCTGCAGCACCCTGTGTACAACTACCACCTCCCCGTGCCCCATGGCTGCTATCTTGATTCACACCACCATCAGTTTGCCAAGGCACCAGACACCCTAGAATTGGTCTCCCAAAGTTTATTCTTTACTCCATACACTGGAACCAAAATCATCTTCCAATAATTTTAAAGCTTTTCTATAAATAGCAAGAATATACTTTAATAAAGTGGATGAAGTCACCAGCCACACAGCCACCCACGATTTAAGAAATAAAATACTATTATAACTTACATGGTCCCAGTCCTCAGCCAGTGGGGCACACTATACTGTGTTTGTGACTCCTTCACTTCGCAGTCTTAATGTGTATCTGTGACAATACACTGCTCAGCTTTACATGACTGAACTGATATGAAAGCTCTACTTAGTCTGATTGCTAAGAAACTCATTTACTTTAACCTCACCTATGCTGTTGGGTTCAGCAGCTCTATTCCTTGGTTTCCCTTCTGAATAGCGCTTCTCATCTCCCTGCTGACAATGACCTGGTTTCCTTACAGAATCTTCCCTGCTCTACTTTTCAAAGTCATTCACAATGTGTTCTAAACTTTCCTATTTGGAATCCCTGGGACAGAGTCCACCAGGCAGAGAAAGTACATGTTCACTAGGTTGTACAGAGGAGCTCAACTGTTGGTCAAAGGGTGTGTTCACATCCAACTTTACTAAATAATGCCCAACTCTTCCCAAAGTGGGGAGCCACTCTGCATTCTTGCCTGCAGTGTGACAGTCCTGTGACGCCACATCCTTCCCAACCTGGTATTTTCAACTGGTTTATTTTCTCCCAGACTGATGAGAGTAAAGTGGTACCAGGATGTGGTTTAAGTCAGCATTCCTTGATCAATACCGAGATCATTTCATGTGGTTCACTGCAAGCCTTTTGTCCTTTCAAACTATTTAAAAAATATATCCTCTTTCAGGATGTCAAGTTTTATGCTTTTTACCACAATCAAAACAAAAAAGAAAAATAAAGCAGAAAAGGAGAAAGAAAATAGGTGTACTGAAATATCAACTTCTACTTTGTAGGTCTCCATTTTTTAGATGAATAAATTTGCTTATTTTAATATTATACTTAATATTTTAAAATTTTAATGTAGTTAAATTTGTCTTCTGCTTTACATTTTACAGCTTCTGGATCGTACGTGAAGTATTAGATGCTTTGGATATAAGAAAAGCTATCACAAGACATCTGCTGCATTCTGTACTTTGCATGTTTGCGCTTGGACCTGCTTTATGTTTTACATGTTATGTGAGGTAGGATCTGCTTTTCAGATCTTCGCTATGCATGCGGTTTTATAAACCATCCACAGGTGTACTGAGTCTGCCTTTGGGTTCCTGTTGGGTTCTGTCTGTCTTCCCTCCAGTGTCTCTGGATTTCAAGCTGCTCTTTATTTTTTTTTAACATTTTATTTATTATTTTTATTTTATGTATATGAATATATTACCTCCATGTATGTAAGTGCACCTCTATCATGCAATGCCCACAGAGGTCAGAAGAGGGTGTCAGAACCTCTGGAGTTACAGACAGTTGTAGGCCGCCATGTGGGTGCTGGGAACTGAACCCCGGTTCTCTGTAAGAGTAGTCAGTGCTCTTAACTGATAGGCCATCTCTCTAGACCCCACCCCCTAAAGCTGCTCTTTGTTGTGTTATTTTGTGATGCAGAGTATTGATCCTAGAGCTTTGTGCATGCTAAGCCAGTGCTCTATCACAGAGCTACACTGCCAGCCCTTAGAGGTGTATCTGAATCCCAAGTGACAAGTGCAACAACTTGTAGCTGTTCTTTAAAATTCCTGAAGAGGGCTGGCAAGATGGCTCAGTATGTAAAGGGGCTTGCTGCCACGTCTGACAACCAGAATTTGATTCCCCAGAACCCATGTGGTGAAGAAAAGGACTCCTGCAAGTTGTCCTCTCACCTCCACAAGCACATCATGGCATACAGGCGTGCGTACACACAATAAATGCATGCAAAAAATCAAAATTCCTGACTATTCCTGGGCTCAAGCCCATAAACTTGCATAATTAGCTTGTTAGATTCAAATAAGCAAGCACAAGGAATTACATTAAAATGACATCACAGTAAATGTTCACATTTTATGGGGAAATGTGACATCTTTTTTCTATTAAATCCTTGTTAGCCATAAGTATGACTGAGTTAGCTCTTTAGGAAATCACTTGAGGTTAGCTTCGATCACTTTCTACAGAAATGTAAAACATGCTTTTAAAAAGTTTTTTAGTATATATTCTGCGCTTTTTGATACAAAATAACACAGGTAAAATTCTTTTCAGTTTGCTAATTTTAACACACTGCACGTGCAGAGAAGTTGTTTACCCTTCTCAGTAATCCCCCCGGCACTGAGGACCGAACCTAGGGCCTTTGAGCTCTACCACTGAGCTAAATCCCCCCCCCTCCCCGGTAATTTTAACAACATGCCTGGAGATGCTTTGATTTTATCTCCAGTGATGGACCATCTGCAAATAATGACAATTTGTTCCTTCCCAGCACTACTCTCTGATGAGTGCTCCATGTAAGTACTCCAGGTCTTCCTTATTTTTGTTTTTATGAGTATTTTACAGGCTTGATGAGGGAACTGACAAACAGATGAGGAAATGTGGAAGTCTCCACATAGGAAGAGTATAATATCAGTGCAGCTCTAAATAAACTCCCAGACATTAAACACCTAAAATATAAAAGGACAAGTCTTAGCTCAGCCTAGTTGCACAGGTTTGTTATCCCAGTTACTCAGGAGGCAGAGGCAGGAGGATTCAAACTTCAAGGACTGAGCTACAAGATGAGCTCAAGATCACCCTGGGCAACTTGATGAAACCCTGGCTCAAAACAAAGTAAAAAGAGGGCTGAGTATACAACACTGTGGTTGGTGCCTGTCCACACACCGTGGATTCACTCTGTAGCCTACACATTGACAACTACTGACCACGAATGTGGGAGGGAATCCCAGGGAACGGGAAGCCTTCATTTTTTCTCAAAAGGATCTAGGACAAGGAAAAGACTTTCCATCATCCTTCCATTAATTTAAAAAAGGTAGACTGATCACTTTTCAGAATTTGTTTCCATGTGTACAGAAGAAAGCTGAGTTTTCATGAGTGGTATAACTACATCATAACTTAGAGTGGCACCCCATCAACTGTATAATCTTTAGGTTTCCATGTTATCAGTTTTAAAAAAAAGTGTAATTAAAAAAAAAAAAAGATGCAATAAAGAAAGGTAACAAGGTAGGAACTCAGTGCAGCTGAAGTTGAAGTTCTACACTGTGGAAAGCATCCCAGCCCTCCTGATCTGGGTCTTTCTCTGAGTGCCCCCCTTCCTGCTTATGCCATAACTACCTGGAGCTCAATGTGTATTAACTTTTTAAGTAAGCTAAGTGGAATCCTGGCTGAGCACAAAAAACACACAAGCCCCAAAGTCCACAAATCAGGCAAAAGCTAGTAAAACCTGGGAAACTGCTACTATTATTTATTCTATAGTTCAAAATTTCTTTTTATCCCTACCAATTTTCACTAATATGGATAGTCAAGAACTCAAGGTCACAGATTACAACAAGAAATTAGGTGGGATCAAAAATGGGTAATTAGGGCTAGGGTGTAGCCCAGGGGAAGAGTTCATGTTTAGCTTGCACAGGGACACCACACATACAGAGACACACATGTACACACACATGTACAGGTACTTATTGTGATCTGTATTTGGAGAGATGGTTCCGCTTCTAAGACAATCAGAATCTAATGACAAGGCGCATCATAAAGGTCAAATGCCTCCTCACTTGTCTGTACCTATGAGCCATTTCTGTACATATTCATGCCTGAAGAGCCAATGATCTGGTGGACAGTTATAGTTTCAGGATTAACTTAGCCTCTAGCACAACATCTTCTGGTATCCAGTCTTTTAACTTGGTATTATGCCTTCCACAATTTATGGAATTCTCTTACATTAGGCTCCTTATTGGACAGACTAAGCAGGAAAGAAACAAACCTGGACTCAGTTGTTGCCAGCCATCTCACTGTCTAGACAGGGGAAATGAAACAAACCCAGAGAACAGAGCCGAGAACAGGAAGGAGACACATTTCCCAAGATGCTGTGGGAGAGCTAGATCCATCTTAGCTGGAACTAGATGCATTCTGCACCTTCCAGTTATAAGTCTCAACAAATTCCCTTTCTGCTTTAGCCAACTGTGCTGGGTTTCTATCACCTGCAACTGAGAGCACCTCAGGAAATACAAGAGTCCACACTGTCGAGTCAGCGTTCTTTCCACGGGAACCTGGGTGTAATGCACAAGTCTAAAGTGGCTTTCGATCTCAACACAATCACTACCTATATAATCTTGGGTGGGGATATGTATGAACCTCAATATGAGCCCCAATGAGGGGACATGACTTAAAAGACTGGGCTGGTTTGAGAGTTAAATAGGAGTTCTTTTCCCAAAGCAAGAGGTGGAGTTAGGTATCTAGAGCTCAATAAATGTAACAGTACTCCTGCACTATAGCCCAATAGGGCACTAAATGAGACAGGACATTAAGCATCTAGTACAATCTCTGGTACAATGTAAAGTACTCAATAAATGTTAAGTTTTCTTTGTGCTGAAAACTATTAGAGATTAGGGATTTCAAGCCCCCTGGGGGAAGTGATTACAACCTAGAGAAACACAAGCAGAGTCATCTGACAGCATGACAGGATCAAATGTAGGACTCACAGTGTTCGGAACGTAGGGCAAGCCATAAAACTGCTCCTGTGTTTCTTTGAGAATGTCTGTGGTTGATTTCCTCAGGGGATGCTGGCCATGGTATATTTGATCCAGGGCAGCATAAAAGACCTAGGCAAACAAAAACCTCTATTTAGCTTTGGTAGTCCATCCTGTATTTAAGATGTGGTTGGCCAAGATGTCCTAAGTGCACTGGAATGGCAATTATGAACCACAGCAGAAAACACTCAGAAATATCATACATATTATTTGAGATGTATTCTGTACCACACAGATGACCAGTCGAAGACTGAAAGGAATGCACTCAAGTACTTCATAATTAAAACTGTTGTGCAATTTTGAACCTTATCCATAAGGTACTCTTATGTACAATGCTAAATTTGTGGCCACAAAACTGGAAATATGTAGTTAAAAATATAAAAAAATAAAGAATTGTAACTCTTAAATTTGTGGCTCCCTGAGTCCAGCAACTTCTGTTTGGCTTCTTCCTGGGTCCTGGAAAATCTGAAATGAGAGGCGTGAGATGGTCAGAATCCTAGTTGGGGACCAGAGGTGAAAGAAGCAGTAAGAGAGGAAGAAGGAACAGCAAAAGCGTGTGATGGGAACTCTGCCACGGCTGCTGCAGCGTTGGAGCAAGGGCCACCTCAGGCCGCACACCTGTGTCAGGAAGCACAAAGGAAGCAGCTGCCACAGAGGGGCAACTGTACTCAACCAGGGGACCATGGCAGGATCCCTCACCTCTGCGTAGAGGAAAAGGGGCCGCTGGAATGTAATAAACAAAGCATCAAAGGAAATTTGAACATGAAACCTGCTGTTCAGAAAGCACTGAGAGCTAAGTTTACACAGAAAATCTACAGGAAAGGGAAAGTGGTTTTCATTAGAACATTAGACTTCAGTATTAACATGGCTTGGGATTTACCTGACAAGATAGCTGAAGGAGATATTTAAGGAGAAAAGTGTGACATACAATTCCACCTCTGAGATCTAGCTTTCTGATTCAGAAATGAAATCTGCATAGAATGTGCAGCTGTTGACTTGAAAGAAGAGAGGATTAGTAAAGATAAAAGAAAAAATATAAATTACCTCTGGATGTTGGCTTCACCTACATATAGAATTATGGTTCTAAATTATAAAGCTAAGTTTAAGCCTTCTCTAGAAAAATACAGGCATTTTCTGACTATAAGTATTATGTTCCTCTAACTGGTAATCTAAACATATAGCTAAACGCAGCACTTTCAATTCTATATAATGAGTGACAATGTGCATATATAACCAGAGAAACCAAAATTATTCACCTGTGTCTCACCGATGATTCTAACAGTAAATGACTAGAACCTGAAAGTTAATTCTGCCTAAACTGAGGAGGCTGTTTTATGTCCTAGTCTACAAACAAGTCAGAGCTTCATTTCTTCAATTACACCCTTTAAAAATGATACAAATGTGGATTTTTTGTTGTACAAGCAAAATAAATGTATATTTATTGCATGCTTATTTGCTGATAAGCCAAACAATTCTTAAGTTATCAATCTATCTGCCCATCCAGTGCTTATGTTCAGCATTCCTGGAACCAAGAGGCTTACACCACATCAAATAACCCAGCCTGCTTTTAAAACAATGCATGACAAAAGGGATTGCACAATTTCTAGACGCCAACCCCAACTCGAATCAGCTCCCTCCTTTCCACCCATCTGTCTCCATCTCACAGATGCAAAAGCAGGACATAGCACCTCAGCTGGGAGGAATCTTTCCTCTCTCTGGGGTCTATTTTTTAATGAGGAGGAGGGAAGGGCTGGCTTCCCATGTTAAAAGAAAATCATTGAAACAGCTGTTCAAAAAGAAAGCCCTAACAGACTGCTAAAAGAGAAGTCTTCTACCGTACATACCAGCAAATCAAACGTGCCAGGGGGTGGCAGCATGTGCTTGTGATTCCAGCACTGGGGCTGAGCAGGAAGATCGCAAGTTCAAGGCCAGCCTAGGCATTTATTGAACGCATGTCTCAAAGAAAACCAAAGGAAAAAAAGACTTCCCAGGCAATACTAATCTTTAAAAAGAATCCAAAAGGCTTAAAATTGTATTCATGTGCATGGACACTGAATAATGTCAATTAAATGAAAACTCATGGTCATGTGCTCATAATTACTCTCCTCACTGAAGTCAGTGACTGAACTCAGGACTCGTGCATGCTGTTACTGTACTACACCCCAGCTGTAAAATAGACATGCCAAGATGCAACCAAAATAGAACTCACTCACTACTTTCTAAGGACTGAATTTTTTTTTTTTTTTTTTTTTTTTTTTGTCTTTTTGAGACAGGGTCTCCCTGTAGCCCCAGCTGTCCTAGAACTCACTATGTAGACCAGGCTGGCCTTGAACTCACAGAGATCCGCCTGCCTCTGGCTCCCAAGTGCTGGGATTAAAGGAGTGCACCACCACACCCGGCTAGGACTGACTTTTTAAAAATCTCGGAGCAACTGAAGAACGGCTTCCCTCTGACGCAGCTGTTACAAAGGATTGTTCAGATGTAAGGCGAGTGTGCATGCGC
This sequence comes from Nannospalax galili, assembly GCF_000622305.1. Taxonomy (NCBI): domain Eukaryota; kingdom Metazoa; phylum Chordata; class Mammalia; order Rodentia; family Spalacidae; genus Nannospalax; species Nannospalax galili. The sequence continues at coordinate 4,122,974 of NW_008360316.1, read as the reverse complement.
TGCTGACACAGCTCTCAAGATCTATGGACAGTAAGACTCCATAAACAATCTCAGTAACTACAAATATCTGAACATCTGGCAACGGAGACCTGGCATCCAGATGGCTCATAAAAGTTTTGTCTTCATCTGGTAACCCAGGAAATTGGCTGTAAATATTATCTAACTAATGGTAATCACTGTTTAAACTTTGTATCTCAGACCACAATTTGTTTTAAAAGATAAAAACTGAATAATAATACTTACAGTTGGGTCTGAGTCCTAACTTAGTTGCTGAGACATGTGACTTAGAAGTTTTGTAACTGTTCTGGGCTTTGATTTCCTTGATGAAAATGGGAAATAACCTTATTTCACAAGTACCTCATAGGACAGTGAGTGGATTTAATGAGTCAATTTTGGCCAGGTTCTTTGAACTGAGAAGAAAGATATTTTAGAAGCATAATTATTATAATGAATGCATAGCACTGGGATAATGACTCTGGAAAACTGAGCACAGTGGTATATACACATACCTGAAGTTGCATATCCGCGGCTGCACAAACCTTCTTAGATTCACAGAGACGAGACACCATAGCTTTTGGCAGCGGCTTCATAAAACAAAACAATTCACACGTGAGTAAACTGGTGTTAGTAAGCCACAGCACCTTGTGAACTTAAAAATACAATTAAATGGAAAAATGAATGGCAGATCTGATTATTCTTTAAAAACAACTTTCAAATATTTCAGTTGACAGGACAACATGGCTGAAGACACTCCATTTAATTGTGAGAAGTGCTCAGTGTCAAATCAGAGTCTGCACATGAAAACACAGGATTACAGGGAGAGACAGCATTGGCACTGATCTTTCAAATCTACTTAAACCCCAAAGGGGATACTTCTGTTCCTTTGTTTCCAAGGAGTATGTTCAAGAGCGCTCTTAACTTTCAAGTGCAGGCAGTAACTGACGATAGGCCTAAAAGATTAAAATGTCAAGAACTAAACACTAATCCACAGCATGGGGCCAGCCAGTGCTGAAGCGGGACTGATAATCCTAACAGGTGTGATGATGAACTTCCGCTCTCATTTTTCCAACCTGGATGGACTGCAGAGTTTGGGTATGATACAGTGTACCTGTATGACTGGGGCTTTCTCTGTGAGACTGGTTAGACCTAGTCCTATGACACATATATCCTCTTGAAAAAAATCTAATAATGTAGTTGGGTGAATAAGTATTTTCTTCAGTTTTTAAAAAATCATTATTATTGATGTTTACTGAAGAAAACTACCACATTATACATATCTGCTTATGTAAATAAAGCCCCTCTGCAGAGTAATGTGTTATATATGAGACCAGTGGCAGGTGACTGAGTAGCTAGGTACTGGCCATGAAAACTTTGGAGACACCTTCAACTAGAACATTAGCCACCTCAGAATGCAATCTGTAGTCTCAGACGGGACAGAGATGATGCCTAGGCCACAAACTGCAAAGGTAAATTGTGGCCAGAGAGGCCCCTATGTACAAAAAAGGGAACCTCTCTGCCCTGGTTTGCTTTCTTTGTTGCTGTAATAAAACACCATGACCAAAAGCAACGTGGAGAGGAAAGGGTTTATTTGGTTTACATGTCCCAATCACAGTCCATCATTGAGAGAAACCAAGGCAGAACTCAAGGCAGAAACCTGGAGGCAGGAACTAAACGGAGGCCATAGAAGAACATTGATTACTGGCTTGCTTCCCGTGCATTGCTCAGCTACTTTTCTTAAATGGCCCCATCTCCCCCCGGGACACCACTGCCCACAGTGAGCTGACCCTCCTCCATCAATTAGCAAAAGAGAAATGTCTCACAGACATGCCCATAGGCCAATCTGATCTTGGAAATTCTTTAGTTGAGGTTCTCTCTTTACAGGTGACTAGTTTGTGTCAAACTGACAAAAACTAACCAGAACACTACCAAACTGAAGACAACTCTGGCAGACATTGTACATTTGTCTAACAGGATCAAAACCAGCACAAGCCACAGGAAAGACAAAGGCCCACAGCTCAATATACCTCCCTTATCTGCATAAAACTGAAGCCTCCCAGTTCTGAGGCCCCAGAGGAATTATCTAAGAGTTTACTGCTTTTTTGGCTTTTTCTCTTTTTTCCTTCCCTCTTTTTACTATACTTTTAGCAGTATTTTTACTTTACGATATTTAAAAGGCTTTGTTTATATTCTCCTTCATACATTTGTATGATCTGTTTATGTATTTAATCACTGGGCAATCTTTTTCTTTTTATATTTTTAATTCCTTTTTCTTTTTTTTGCCCAGTGTTCCCTTCCTGTCCCCTCCACTACATGTTTAGTAGACTTTTTACTTTATTTTTTAACTTTTTAGTCTACAGTGTTATTTTTATTTATTTTTTAACTTTTTAGTCCCCAGTGTTGAGAAGTCTCTTTTCCTATCTCTTGCTCTTTTCTCTGCCACTTAATAACATTCTTTTAGTCCCCTCTGCTGTTGCCCTTCCCCTGCCTGCCTCCTTCAACTCATTCACTGTTTCTACACTTACCCTACTCATTTTGTTTCATGGCACATTCTATATTAGTTTCAGTATTTTCAGGATTTGGGGTTGTTGGAAATGCATCAACTTTAAGTGTAGCTCTGCATCTTGCACAGTCTGATGCTGTTACATTCAATGACCTTGAATGTAAGTGGCCTAGAGCCACTGATAAAAAGATGTAGGGGCTGGAGAGATGGATCAGTGGTTAAGAACTTGCAGAGGACCTGGGTTTGATTCCCAGCACCCACATGGTGGCTAGCAACCATCCGTAACTCCTGTTCCAAGAGATCTGACGCCCTCTTCTGAATTCCAAGGGCATTGCATGACACAGGAACACTTGCCTCTGTGCAGGCAATATACTCATACACATAAAATTAAAAAATATTTAAAAATAAATAAATAAAAATAAAAAGATGTAGATTGGCTGACTGGGTTGAAAAGAAGATCAAACTCATTCTCGAAGGGACATACCTCACTAGCAAAGACACTCATAGACTGAATATCCAAGGACAGAAGTCAATCAAGCAATAGAAGGTAAAAACAAGCTGCCATGGCTATTCTGTTATTCTGTTTTGGTTTTTGTTCTTGTGTTTGTTGTGAGACAGGGGCTCCCTGTAGCCCCAGCTGGCCTGTAGACCAGGCTGGCCTAGATCTCACAAAGATCCACTTGCCTCTGCCTCCCAATTGCTGGGATTAAAGATGTACGCCAACTCGCCTGTCTTTTTTTTTTTTTTTTTTTTAAGTCTTGGCTATTCTGATTCCTGATAAAGTAGAGTTCAAACATAAAGCAAAAGAGATAAAGACTTTCACTACAAATTAAGCAAGAAAACAATCAATCAAGAAACCCTAACAACTGTTAAGTACATATGGACTGAACATTAGGGATCCTCATTTCATAAAACAAATAGTAATGGACATAAAATGTCAGATCTGATACAATGATAGTAGTGACCTCAATACCCACTTCTCATCTGTAGATGGGTCATATAAATAGGAAATTAATACAGAAACAGCAGAGTTAAGCAACACTGTATACCAACAGAATACCACAGATACCAACAGAATATTCCACCCAACAGATATAGAAGACAATTATGCTCAGAAGCCCCATTTAGCTTTCTCTAAAATAAACCACATTCCAAGCCAGAAAGCAAGTCTTAATAAACAGAGTCGAAATAATTTATATCTTTTCTGACCATTATGGAATAAAAGTAGACATTGATAGCAAGAGAAACTATACAAACACCTGAGGAGTCTGCACAGTACAGTCTTGAATGATCAGTGTGTTATTGAGGAAATCAGAGAAGAAACGGAAAAGTTCCTAGAACCAAATGAAGATGAAAGCACAACTTACCAAAACCTTTGGGATGCAGCTAAGGCAGCTGGTTCAAAAAGCTATCAATGCTCACATTAAAAAATCAGAAAGATTTCACACAGATAACCTAATCATGCACCTCAAGGTGTTAGAAAAACAAGAACAAGTCAAATTCAAAAGCAGGAGTGGCAAGAAATATAAAGATAAGAGTAGAAATTACTGAAAAAGAGATGAACAGGACAATCCAGAGAATCAATCAATCAGAGCTGATTCTTTGAAAAACTTAACAAGACTGACAACCCCCTAGGCAAACTACCCAAAATAAAGAGAAGACCCACATTCATGAAATTAGAGACGAGCAGGGATGCTACAACAGATTCTAACTAAATCCAGAGGATCATTAGGAAATACTCGGAAAACTTATACTACAAATCACTTGAAAATCTAATGGAAAAATTCCTAGGTATACCTGACCTAACAAAATTAATATTAATAAAATTAATAAAAAAAGATGTAAACAACTCATGCAGATTAATAACAAGTAACTAGATTGCAACAATAATAAAGTCCACCCACAAAGAAAAGCCCAGTACTGAATGGATTCATGGTCCGCTCCTACCAAATTGTATGGAGCGAACGAACACCAATATTCCTCAAACTGTCTCACAAAACAGAAACAAAAAGAATACTACAAAACACATACTACTGAGCCAGTATTACCCTGATTCCAAAAACTGATGAGGACGCAACTAAAATTTTTAAAAAGACCAATTTTCCTGCTGAACATGGATATAAAAACATTCTCAAATAAAATCATTGAAAATTGAGTTTAAGAACACATTAAGAAGATGATACACTGCTGGCCCCACGCTCTGCTTCCCTGGGCCTGCACAACCCTCAGGCCTCTCTCCAGGGTAAGTCCATCCTGCCCCTTGACGCCCCCACCCTCATTCACCCTGCCATCTCCCCGCAGGTCTCGCCTCCTAGCCTGGGTCCTGTCCCATTCCTTGTCTTGGCGCCCCAGACACCTGGGGAACCACCAGTGCTTCCTGATCCTTTGCATCCAGCCCAACTCAGTTCCTTCTGGAGTCCCCATGCACACTACTCCTGGGCCTGGCCCCGACCTCACCTCCCTCTGCTTCCCTAGGCCTGCACTACCCACCTGCCTCTCTCCCAGGAGCCCTCCAGCCTGGTCCCACCCTCACTTGCCTCTGCTTCCCTGGGCCTGCACGACCCTCCAGCCTCTGCCCTGGATGCCAGGGCTGACCCGTCCGCTTCCTGATCCTTGACATCCAGACCAACCCAGTTCCTCAGTGCAGTCCCCAGGAGCCCCCTTGGGGCCTCTTCCCGCACCCATCTCCCTTTGCATCTCTGGATGGCATGGCCACCAGCTGCCCTAGACCAGCATCTTTCCTGGGCCCTGCTCCCAGGCCAGTCCAACCCCCAAATTCCTGAGAAAATAATCTTTCCTGGAGTTCCTGATCCTTGACATCCAGACCAACCCAGTTCCTCAGTGCAGTCCCCAGGAGCCCCCTTGGGGCCTCTTCCCGCACCCATCTCCCTTTGCATCTCTGGATGGCATGGCCACCAGCTGCCCTAGACCAGCATCTTTCCTGGGCCCTGCTCCCAGGCCAGTCCAACCCCCAAATTCCTGAGAAAATAATCTTTCCTGGAGGGATCCAGAGGATCCAGGCCTTAGGAGAAAGCCTGAAATCATCTGACCTTCATCTCAATTGGGCCTCTGTGGGAACTCCTGAAGACAAAATCAATCTGGCCACTCCACTATAAAATTGAAAGAGAGAAATGGAAGCTTAGACTAACCAGCTTTTCATGCCCCAATAGTAAACTACAAAGACACATAAAGTTCACAAAAACAAGTAGACCTAAACTTGAAGGCTTGAGTCTCACACAAGAATCAGAAACTACAAAAGAAATTCACATGTCAAAATCACACACAAAAAAAAATAACATGAAAAACCAAAATAACATATCCCCACTAAATACAAATAGTCCTATAGAGGAGTACAATGAGAACCACCTAGAGATAATGCAGGACATGGAACTCAAAAGAAAAATTATAAACATGATAAAAGAATTCAATGAATTTAAAGAACACACAAACAAATCAAAGAATGAAGGAAGACAGGTATAAACTTCTAAATGAATTCAGAAAAGAGCTAAAAATATTGAAGACTACTCAGGCTGAAATGAAGAAGGAAGTGAAAGACTCAGTAAGCCAATTAAAAACAACAGGAGAAAGCCTCACCAATAGGATGAATGAGATGGAAAACAGAGTATCAAGACTGGAAGATAAAGTGGAGGAACTCTACCACTCAAGCAAAGATTATGAAATATTTAAGAAATCACAAGAACGGAACATGCAGGAATTGTGTGACACCATAAAAAGACGAAACTTATGAATCATAGGCAAACAGGAAGGAGAAGAATACCAAGATAATGGCATGGACCAGATCTTCAACAAATCGTGGGAGAAAATTTCCCAAAATTAAATAAAGACATGCCCATACAAATACAAGAAGCATATAGAACAACAAACAGACAGGACCAGAACAGAAACTCTCCACAGCACATCGTAGTAAAAACACTAAACATACAGAACAAAGAATGGAAAAAACATACCAAGCAAATGGTACTAAGAAAAAAGCCATTCAAATATCTGACAAAATAGACTTTAAAATAAAACTAATCAGAAGAGATAGAGGGCCACGTAATTCTGATCAAAGGAATAATAAAACAAGAAGATATTACAATCATGAACATATATTCACCAAACTCTGGTGCACCCAACTTCATAAAAACAATACTACAGGACTTTAAGACCCAGATTAATCCCAACTCATTAAAAGTATGGGATTCAATACCCTACTGTCTCCATTACATAGGTCAATAGGGCAGAGAGTTAACAGAGAGACAGCTAAAATAAACAATACCATATATCAAATGGACTTAACAAACATCTACTGAGTATTCCACCCAAGCACCAAAGGACATACTTTCTACTCAGCACCCGATGGAACCTTCTCCAAAATCAACCATATACTGGGGCACAAAACAAACCTCAACAAATAAAAAAAGATTGAAATAATTCCATGCATTCTATCAGACCACAATGCAATAAAGCTTACAATCAACACCGGAAGAAGCCCTAATCAGCACATGAACACATGGAGATTAAACAACACACTCCTGAATGATGAACGGGTCAAAAGAGACATTAAGAAAGAAATAAAAGTATTCCTGGAACTAAATGAAAAGGACAATACAACACAACAAAACCTCTAGGACACAATAAAAGCGGTCCTTAAAGGGAAGTTTATAGCTCTAAGTGCCTACATCAAAAAAATGAGAAAGAACACAAATAAATGAGTTAACACTGCAACTCAAGACACTTGAAAAGCAGCAGGAAACGAACCCCAAACCCAGGAGACAAGAAGAAATAACAAAAATCAGGGCAGAAATTAATGAAATTGAAACAAAGAAAACAATACAAAGAATTAACAAATCCAAGAGCTGATTCTTTGAAAAGATAAACAAGATTGACAGACCGCTAGCCCAGTTAACCAAAAGAAAGAAAGAGCACCTCCAAATCAACAAAATCTGAGATGAAAGGGGAAACGTCACAACAGACGCCAGAAAATACAGAACATTATAATGGAATACCTTAAAAACCTATATGCTACTAAAGGCATGGGAAGCATCAAAACTAAACCAAGAAGAGATTAACAGCTTAAACAGACCTATAACACAAAAAGAAAATTGAAACAGTAATACAAAACCTCCCGACTGAGATGGAAAGCCCAGGACCAGATGGATTTACAGCAGAATTCTATAAGACATTTAAAGATCTGCATCCAATACTACTTAAATTTATTCAAAAAAATAGAAAGGGAGGGAAACCTTCCAAATTCCTTCTATGAAGCCAGCATCACCCTAATACCAAACCCAGGGAACAATACAACCAAAAAAGAAAACTATAAATCCTTAATGAACATGGGTCTATATCCTTAATGAACACAGATGCAAAAATTCTCAACAAGATACTTGCAAACCACATACAGACACATATCAAAAAGATCATCCACCATGATCAAGTCGGCATTATCCCAGAGATTCAGGGATGGTTCAATATACGTAAGTCATAAATCATATAAATGGGCTCAAAGACAAGAATCACATGGTCATCTTAATAGAAGCAGAGAAGACTTTGACAAAATTCAACATGCT
>NW_008360316.1:4112887-4113758 GCF_000622305.1 Nannospalax galili | reverse complement strand
GGGGAAAAAAATCTTCATCAGTAACACATCTGACAGGGGTTTATCATCCAGAATATATAAAGACCTCAAAAAACAAAGAATCAAGAAAACAAGCAGCCCAATTAAAAGAGGAGCTAAGGACCTAAACAAACTTCGCAAAAGAAGAAATAAAGATGGCTAAGAAGCATCTTAAAAGGTGTTCAACTTCGTTAGCAATTGGGGAAATGCAAATTAAAACCACTTTAAGATTTCATCTTACCCCATTCAGACTGGCTAAGATCAAGAGAACAAATGATACCAAATGTTGGAGAGGATTTGGGGAAAGGGGAACACTCATCTGTAGCAGGAGGCCTCCAAAGATGGTGCGGACTCAGAGCCCTGGGACTCAGCGAAAATTCACTTCACTTCTTGGTCCGCAAATAGCCCACCAAAAGGAGCCCATGCCTCCGTACCCTGCTCGCGAGCCCAGTGACTGCTGACCGACTCCGTGGCACGGACCAATCAGAAAACAATACGCTGACTAAAGGGACTTGGGGGTGGAGAAAAGGGAAATATAAGGCCTGCCCCTTCTTGCATTAAACAAGCCTGCAGCACCTCGCCTAGTGCTTGCTTCTACCCGACTCCCAGGGTCTGTGTGTTGTGAATCCGTGCCTCTTGCCCCCCTAATTGGCAGGGGATCCGAACCAAGTCAGGGACCTTCACAGCTGGCCTGAGGAGAGCCCGCAACATTCATCCACTGCTGGTGCGACTGCAAACTTGTTCAACCCCTATGGAAAGCAGTGTGGAGAACTCTTAAAAAACTAAAATTAACCTACTATTTGACCCAGTTATACCACTCCTTGGCATACACCCAAAGAACTCATCCTATTGCAGAGACACTTGTACATCCATG
>NW_008360316.1:4110217-4112599 GCF_000622305.1 Nannospalax galili | reverse complement strand
TAAGAAAAAAAATCAACATATGCTCCTTCATATGTCGATCCTAGAACCAAACCCTGATAAGTGAGTATGTATCCAGACAAAACTACAGGAACCAGGCTAATGGAAAGGAAACAGGGAAGTAAAGGAAAAGAAATGACCTGAAAGAGAAGAACAGTAGGAAACAAGCCTTAATAAGAGAGATATGGATAAAATTTGGGTTGGTTTAAGGGAGGGGGGAGGGAAGAGTATATAAGGAACCTAGGGGATAAAGGGAAAGAAGGAGCTCAAGAGAGGTAGGACCACAGGAGAAGGGTATTACCAAAGGAGAAAGGGAGAAATGGGGGCAACTTAAGTGGGAAAACCATGTTGGAGCGGTGAGACAATGCGAGAGATAAATAATGCCTAGCTAGTTTTGAAAATCAAGGGGAACCATATTATTCCTACAACCTACTGACAAATTATACATTCCTGATGAAGAAATATATGTCTAGGTAAAGTTTATCTGAGAACAACTGGTCTTTGCCCAAGATTTATCTACATGACCCACAGTAATTAAAAGTACCAGACTGGTGGAACTAACCTTCTTGGATGTTTAACATACATACTTTGAGGCCTATAATAATTTGGTCAGAGGGACATAAAGGACAGTTTTTGCTCCTTGCCCTCCTAGGTCAACTAGTTTCACAAAAATTATCCAACTATCAGTTAATTTTAGAAACGTTTTCTGAATTTGGAGATTTTGACACACTATCTTTTCTTCCTATTTATAACTTCTGATTCTACTATAAACAAATTCCAATTATGCTTCTAGTCCTATCACTGCACCGAAACACCTTGTCCAGGGTCACCAATGACCTACACATTAACCGCAGTGTGCACCAAGTTCTCATCTAACTAGATCACAACTGACACAATTGATCCCCCAACCTAGTGATGTGTTTCTCCAGCCTCACAACACTCCTTCTCGGCTCATCTAACTCCTGATCTCTTAACAGTGGAGGACAGGGTTCACCTGCCCTCTTATCTTTCCTGGACACTGCTTGTCCCTTGTAGTCTCCAGAGTTCACTGTCCCCTACCCCTACACTATATTGAACAGCTCCGACTCCCCCTGCACCCCAGATCCTTCCAAAGGTCTGTTCAGCACCCCCATGCAGAATAGACATTCAGTTTGTCATGTTCAAAACCAAATAACTCACTTTCCTACTTCTTTACCACAGAAGCTTCATGTCTGATAGAGATGTCAGTGGAGTGAGCTTTAATTGTCCTTTCTCTTATACTCCAAACCATTAAAAAATTCTGTTGATTCTACCCATCAAATACATCTGGAAAATGGGCATATTGCCATTTCACTGTAGTCATTCTAGTCTAATCTCACTTTAATCTACTGAAGGACAACACACACACACACACACACACACACACACACACACACACAAATCAATAAATTTTTAAAAATGTATTATATTGAGGAGGAAGCACGGAAATTTACATCACGTTAATTAGTAGAGGTGATAAACATTACCATTGAAATCTACCCGATGACTTTATAGACATACACAGGCATCAAGGATCCAAGTGTAACAGATTATGACTAGTAATAATCAGATAGATACAGATTAGAGATGCATGCGCCAAATTCTCAGTGTTAGTAGCAAAAACAATGAGTCTTTCTGCAAGGAACATATATTCTAAAATGAAATGGAAATATTTTTTTAAAGGTTACTCATTCAATTTTATGTCTTACAGGACTGTTTAATTAATTCAACTGTGAACCTAGAAACTTACAGCCACTTGTGAAAGAGATGTAGTCTTGCTCTACAGTGTGTTACTGAATATGTTAAAGCTGTAATGGAAGGCTTCTAAAAACAGATGAAGATCATACACTGTGATGGCTAATCCTAGGTGTCAACTTGACTGGATCTGGGAATTAACTGAAATGAGATGGATCTTGATTGGGTCACCTGAAGCTGGAACACACACCCTAAATGTGGGTGTTACCTTCTGATGACAGCCCATATAAAAGGCCATGGCAGAGGAGATCACCAGGCTTTTTGCGGCTTGCCTTCTCTCTCTCTGGTGAGTTCGTCTTGCTGCTGTCGACTGAAGACTAGCTGATCTTTTGGAATTTGTTAGACCTTCAGTGCCATATTGGGACTACTGATACATCCAGCCTTTTGGACTGAGCGACTATGGATTCTAAGACTCTCCAGTGTAGTGCAGCCATTGTTGGACTAATTGGACTCTATCTTGTGAGCTAAGCTGATAAATCTCTAAATATATATATTCATTCTACTGGTTCTGTTTTCTCTGGAGAACCCTAATACATACATCATGATCAAGTTAATTTCCTTCCATGATGGAAGACTGGTTTAACATGTGAAAAATCAATATATATATATATA
>NW_008360316.1:4108269-4109891 GCF_000622305.1 Nannospalax galili | reverse complement strand
ATACACCATATAAAAATAGAAATCACACAATCATCTCAGATGCAGAAAAGACAAAGCTCTGTATCCCTTCATGATAAAAGCCCTTAAAAACTTGGAATAGGAGTAACATATCTCACTCTGTGGCCAACAGGATACCGAAAGGGCAAAATTGAAAGCAACTGTTTTAAAATTCGGAGACAATGGTGCCTACTCTCACTGCTCTTATTCAATACAGTGCTCAAAGTATAAGTTAAAACAGTAAGAGGAAGAAACAAACAGGAAAGGAAGAAGTCAAATATTCCCTATTTGCACAAAGAGTAAAGTCATCAGTATACTTCTTTTAAGAGTTCAAGGGATTACACTTCCCAGACATAAGGCTTAAATCTATATAAAAAAAATTTACTTAGACAATTATTTCTCATTGATGATTTTGTTCCTAACCAGAAAGTACTGCTCAGATGTAAGACTTCAAATCTTGGTCTCCAATACTGTAGTGCCCACCTGTAGCTAAGGGAGACAACCAGCTATTGCTCTAAAATGATGGATAAATTCATTTTCTCCCCCTATCTAGAAGAAGCCTTTGAGAGTGTACTGACACTGATTCTAACTACTCCAACAGCTATCAAAATACGTGAAAGCAAATCCTGAGTCCATCACTCTAGAGTCCAGCCTTGGAAGACAAAAGAAAAATGAGGAGGAACCCAATAGAGGGATGCTTTTGGAAGCCCTTGTCAAGAAATTCCAATGGACTCTCATATGAACATTTGAAAATTGCCCTGTTGACTTTTTTCTAGTTCCCTGTCTAGAACTTGTAGTGCTAATTACTCTTGCCTTTACTTCTCCTTCACATCTCCTATTGACCAGTCAAGGACTTTCTTTTCCCCCTACAGATAAGAGTTATACAATTGGGGAGTCTTTCAGATAGACCCACTGAAGAGGTACTTCAATTGCCTCACCCTGCGTCCCCGTTCAGCATGGAAGAAGCCAGAGGAGTCTGTGTCCCGAATCCCTATTGGCAATTTGGGTAACCTCTTCAGAGGATGGTGTGATAATAGGAGGTAGTGGGGAACCAATACTGCTTCCTGATCCTTTTCACCCAGACCAACTTAGTGCCTTCCTTGGGCCCCAGGAGCACTGCTTCTGGACCTGGCCCCGCCCTCACTTCTCTCTGCTTCCCTGGACCTGCACCACCGGCTAACTCTCCTAGCCTGTGCTCCTACCCTCAGGCCTCTCTTGGAGTAAGTCTATCGCGGAGCCCTGCGGGCCTTGACTCCCCCGGCCTCATTCACCCTTCCATCTCCCCCACTGTTCTCTACTCCTAGTTTGGGCTCTGCGCCATTCCTAGTCTTGGGTCCCCAGACACCTGGGGAACCAATACTGCTTCCTGATATTTTTCACCCAAACCAACTTAGTGCCTTCCTTGGGCCCCAGGAGCACTGCTTCTGGACCTGGCCCCGCCCTCACCTCCCTCTACTTCCCTGGTCCTGCAACACCCGACAGCCTCTTTCTGGGGCTGACAGCCTCTTACTGGGGGCTCCGAGGCTTACCTTTACTCTCCCTGATCCTTTGCATACAGTACAACCCAGCTACTCAATCCACTCCCTGGGAAATCTTGGGGCTTCTTCCCTCCCCATCTGCTTTTG
>NW_008360316.1:4106697-4107335 GCF_000622305.1 Nannospalax galili | reverse complement strand
TAGGATGAATGAAATGGAAAACAGAGTATCAAGATTGGAAGATAAAGTGGATGAACTGGACCACTCAAGCAAAGATTATGAAAAATTTAAGAAATCACAAGAATGGAATATGCAGGAATTGAGTGATACCATAAAAAGACCAAACTTGCGAATCATAGGCATACAGGAAGGAGAAGAATCCCAAGACAATGGCATGGACCACATCTTCAACAGAACTGTGGAAGAAAATTTCACAAACTTAAAGAAAGACACGCCCATACAAATACAAGAACCATACAGAACACCAAACAGACAAGACCAGAACAGAAACTCACCATGGCATATCGTAGTAAAAACACTACATGCACAAAAGAAAGAGAAAATTCTGAAAGCTGCAAAAGAGAAACAACAAATCACATATAAAGGAAAACCCATTAGGATCACAGCAGACTTTTGAATGCAAACTATGAAAGCCAGAAGAGCCTGGACCAAAGTATTCCCAGTGTTAAATGACAACAGATGCCAACCCAGATTACTATATCCAGCCAAAATGTCTATTATAGTTGAAGGAGAAAGAAAAATCATCCATGACATAAATAGGCTGAAGGAATTCATGTCCACAAAACCAGCCCTTCAGAGAGTTCTGGGAGCAATACAAA
>NW_008360316.1:4096404-4103068 GCF_000622305.1 Nannospalax galili | reverse complement strand
ACCATGGTTGAGCAGGACCTTTTACTTATCCTCACATAGGTGGAACTGGTAAAAGAATGGAGCCAGGGGCTCCTCCCAAGCCCATTTGACCCCTGAGGAACAGATCCTCACACGACCTTAAGAGTAAAAATAAATTGGTATGGCCTTAAACACCCCAAAGGGAAGTATAACCAAATATTAAAGGGGCCAATATAATTTCGTAAGAGCATACATAAATATATATATAGCTAAAAGTTACTTGAGAAACTTACTCAAGGAAGACCTCCAGATGGATGAGTCTGAAGGACAAACAGAAATTTGACACACAGTCTTGTAAGGCTAGGGGCAAGAAAACAAAGTCTCTTCTCTCAAAGAGCTCACAATTCCCCTTGGAAGGTAGCAAGTATGGTTTTGAAGGTGAAGACTGTGGTAAAGGCTTTAACAAGTAGAGTAATGCTCTGGGGGAAAGGAGGGGAGGGTGTTTTGCTCAGGTTGGCCAGGAAGGTGATATCTGAGGTGAGACCAGGATGAGAGAGAGCTGGTAGGCTAAAAGCCCAGGGAAGGACATTCCAAGCAGAAGAAATGACTAATACGAAAAGGAAGAAAAACTGCTTAGAATGTTTGAGACACTGCTTCCCACACCTAGGTGAGGTGATGGGGAAAAGTGTGTGTGAGCCGGGCATGGTGGCACCCGCCTTTAATCCCAGCATTTGGGAGCAGAGGCAGGCTGATCTATGTGAGTTCGAGGCCAGCCTGGTCTCCATTAGCTAATCCAGGCCAGCTGTGGCTACAGGGAAACCTTGTCTCAAAAAGACCAAAAAAAAAAAAGAGAATATGAGGTAGGAATTGGCTAGGCAGTTAGAGTAAAAAGACCCCAAAGAAAAGTAGCCAGTTTCCTGGCTAAAATTCACAATGTCCTTGGACCTCTTAGCAACATACTTCATTCCAAAGGCCAAAAATGTCAAAAAGATTTGGGAGCGTTTATCTAATCCTTAAAAGATTTTAGGGTTTCAGAGGTGGGGAATGTTAGAGTAGCCAAAAGCCCCATAAAACAATAAGTCCTTGTCTGAAAAAATAAGGCGGATAGCAATAGAAGGCACCAGACTCTGACCTCCATATACACAGACAGCCAGCCACACATGCACACGCACACACACACACACACACACACACACACGCACACATGCACACACACACGCACCAAGACCCACACCCATACCCGAATGCATACACATTCATACAGCACAGACAGAGAGTGAAAGAGGGGTAGCAGTAGTTTTTCTGAATACCAATAATAAATTTGATGAGAAAGAAATCAGAGGGAATATATCCCATTTACAATAGCTTCATATATACAGAGAGGGAGAGGCAGAGGGAGAAAGAACCAAGAAAGTCAAAGATTTCTACAATGAAAACTTTAAGAAACCAAAGAAACAAATTTAAGACACTAGAAGACAGAAGGACCTCCCACGCTCATGGATTGGAGAAATTAATATTGTAAAAATGGCAACATTACCAAAAGTAATCTACAGATTCAATGCAACGTCCACCAAAATCCCAATGTCATTCTTCACAGAACCAGAGAAAAAAATTCTAATATTCACGTGGAAGCATGAGGGATCTCAAATAGCCAAAGCAACTGTAAGTAGAATGAGCAATGCAACGGAACTGCATGGTGCTGTCACCGGATCCAACCTGTAGGTCAATGGAATAGAACAGAAGACCTAGAAATAAACCCGCACGGCTACAACCACCCAAGTTTCAATAAAGACATCAAAGTACATAGTGGAAAAAGACAGCTTCTTCAACAAATGGCGCTGGGAAAACTGGTATCGACATGTAGAAGCCAAACTACATCTATCTATCACTCAGCACATGCACACACAAAAACTCAAAATGGATCAAAGACATTCTTGTACGACTTGCAACTGAAACTGTTAGAGGGAACATTTCAAAATACAGGCACATACAAGAACTTTTTGAAAGATGGAAAAATCACAAAAAATAGTCCAAAGATTGGGATTATGTGAAATTTAAAGGCTTCTGTCAGTTAAGGAAACTATCAGCAGAGTGGAGAGAAAGCCTACAGAATGGGAAAAGAATCTTTGTCAGCTACACATCAGACTGAAGATTACTATGTAGATTCAGAATATATAAAGCACCAAAATTAAAAATAAAAAACGCCCAAAATCTTCCAATTAATAAATGGTTAAGGAACAGTTCTCAAAATAAATATATATAAGTGGTCAATACTTGAAAAAGTATTCAACATCCTTAGCCATCAGAAAAATACAAATAGAAAGTGCTTTGAGATTCCATCTCACCCCAGTCAGAATGGCTGTCATCAAGAAAACAAATGACAGCAAATACTGACAAGGATATACGGGGAAAATAAAGAACCTATATACACTGCTGGTGGGAATGCAGACTGGTGCAGCCATTATGGAAATCAGTGTGTAGGTTCCTAAAAACCAACAAGTGAACTATCAGATAACCCAGCTACACTACTCATGGGTACGTATCTGAAGGACCGTAAGTCAACCTCCACGAGTCATCACATGTTCAGTGCTACACTATACAATAGCCAAGATGTGGAGCCAAGCTAAATGGCCATCAACAGATGGATTCAGAAAATGTGGTACACAAGAGTATCAGTCATTAAGATGAATGAAATCATACTGTTTTGTAGGAAAATTAATGGAACTAGAGATATCTTGAGTGAAATAAGCCAGACTCATAAAGACAAGTAACTGGATGTTTTCTCTCATATGTGAAGTCTAGAGTTCATGTGTGCACACACATGTCTGTGTGTGGATCATGAAAAAAAGGACCACATGGGGAGGAAGAGATCTCATGGTGGGGTGAGTGTACAGGAATTCACATTATGTGAAAACTGTTATTAAATAAATATAAAAAGATTAAATCTTTTTTTTTAATTTTTAAAAATGATTTATTTAATAACAACATACTTAGAAGAAGCATATCATTACAACACAATTGACGTATTCAATAACGTTTTCCTGAGGTAGGATGCATCTCTTTCAAATTTGGCTGTAAATTTTTAGGTTTACAGTTGAATTATTACAGTTATACACTATTGTACTCAGTATAAACCCTATAAGACATAAATTAAATGATGTTTTAACCTTTAAAAAGATCTCCATTTCATTATTAAAATACACAGTTTCATATAGAAAAATTCTTTTTCAATGCAATTGACATTGGATGTTTGCACATGCATTTCTAATCTCTAAATATCTGATTATTACTAGTCACAGTTGGTTATGTGTATGAGTATATTGCCTGCATGTAAATGAGTGCACCCGTGTTGTGCAATGTCATGGAAGTCAGAAGAGGGCTTTGGATTCCCCTGGAACTGGAGTTAAGGATGGTTTGCAGCCGCCATGTGGGTGCTGGGAATCAAACTCGGGTCCTCTGCAAGAGCAGTCAGTGCTCTTAACCACCGAGCCATCTCTCCAGCCCCATAAAGGTTAAACCTTAGGCTCTGAATTAGGAAAGTGTTTTCTTGCCAAGATTTTTTTTCTGTAAACATTATCTTACCAATCACTCATAATAATTGTGATGGTTAATATTGGTATAAACTTGATGGGATCTAGAATCCCCATGGAAACAAGTCTCTGGGTATGTTTGTGAGGGATTATCTAGATTACTGAGATGGGAAGACCCACCCAAAATGTTAGCTACACCAGGCCCTGAACAGGAGTCCCAAACTGAGTGAGAGAGAGAGAGAGAGAGAGAGAGAGAGAGAAAGAGAGAGAGAGCACCATCTGAGCACCAGCATTATTTCTATCTGCTTCCTGACTGCAGGTGCAATGAGACCATCTTCCTGAAGCCTGGGCCACCACACTCTCCCGCCATGATGGATTATATCTTCCAAATGGAACCAAAATGAGCACTTCCTTCCTCAAGAGGCTTCTGTCAGGTATTTTGTCACAGCAACAAGACAGTAACTACACAATAACCAAAACTGAATCAATGTGATTTGCTTAGAATTTCAATAGTAAGGGTAGCTATGGAATGGTACAGATGTTTTATTTAGTCTCCTAACCTCAGGACTTGCATCTGGTATACTGAAGAAAGAATGCATGCATGGAGGATGACAGGTAATGAGCAATCAGATATAAATAAAAACCCATACCTCACTTCTGAATAACTTATTCCTCATTATATTAAAATGGAAAGGGCTTCATAGATAGCTCTTTCATCACAACATCAGTTGCACATTCTTCTCCAACCCCCATAACTTTCAAGACAGAAACACTCTGCCCCTGACTATCTCTAGATGTAGGTCATATGTTTCTGAGTTCTCAGGCTCTAGACACTACCATACTTGGTAAAGATTTAAAAGAACCAATGAACAGAGTAAGAATGCAGTAACTCAAGGACAAAGTTCTTTGGGGTTGCTTTGTTTTGTTTGCTTGTTTTGTGACAAGGTCTCCCTGTAGCCCCAGCTGGCCTGAAACTCACTGTGTAGACCAGGCTGTCCTCAATCTCACAGAGATCTGACTGCCTCTGCCTCCTGCGTACTGGGATTAAAGCCAGAAAGGACAAAGTTCTTATTAACCAGTTACAGCAAAGAATGATTGTATAAGAGCTCTCAAGAAGGAAAGACTTTCTCTAATCCACTGAAATCCTTGCTTCCCATCATCCAGTGAATCTAGACATTCCATTTGTTCCATGAATTCCCTGTAGCCCTCCTGGAGTAGAACCAAGAGCTCAGTCTGTCCAAAAGCCAGCAGCTATCTGAAGAGGTTCTCACCTTGCAAAATTCACCATGTCACCATGGCAGGAAGGAAAGTGCACAGACTTTGGAGTCAGACAAACCTAAATCTGAATCCCAAGTATGACACTCACCAGCTTAACAGCATAATGCCGAGCAAACGACTGAACACCAAGCCATATTTCTGCAGCAAAATGTTGGTATTATCTTTTCATGGAATTAGATGAGTAACAGGTGATCCATTTCAAAAATGCTGGTGTGATTTAGTACTCCTTAGCGTTTCTATGATTAGCTGGTAGAGGCCAACAGAGAATGGCCTGTGAATGCAACAGAGAGAGAGAGAGAGAGAGAGAGAGAGAGAGAGAGACAGAGACAGAGACAGAGACAGAGACAGAGACAGACAGACAGACAGGGCCCTAGAATAGTCTGACAGCCATCCACATAGCTAGAATGCTACCTGGTCTCTCCTGCCTGGTATGTGGCAGTCAGCACCATCACCTATGCTCTGGCACGGTGTGCTGGTCTGTATCCTTGGGCTCACACACTGAATTGTCTTGGGGCCTCAGGTTTTTTTAAGGGTTTAGGAAGAGCTGGAATTTCACCTGCCTTTTCCTGTAGTAAAGCTGGCGCTGAGCCCTCTAAGCTTTCTACATTGATGGAGGGTGGGAAGCTCACCAACAGGTCAGTATTTCATAAGTACTATTTGGGCACAAAAGCAGTGAAATTTTAGAAAGGTCAGGAATCAGACATCATTAAAGATGAGACTGAAGAATCTTGCAATGCTTCAGCACTCATGACAAGACGGCATGCATCAGTTCCATCAAGACAGAGTTAGTGGGTTTAGCCAAGAGGCAGTTCACTCAACAAGTATTTGCTGACAGCCTGCCCTTTCTGTGACTGGTACAGTCAGTAAGTCAGGGAAGAAACAGATAAAAATTCCAGTTATCCAAGAACTTATATTCTAGCCTACCTAGTTTTCAGAAAAATATTGTTAAAAAAAAGAACAGCTTTTATTATTTCAGCTCCCACAAGCTTAAGAAATAAAAGCACAGGGTTTGAGCCACAATTTCTTGTAGAACTTAACCTTCTGACCAAAAGTATTCAACTGTACTAATAACAGTGATGTTTATACATGCAACTTTATTCCTTTAAAGTTCATTTGTGGAGTTTCTGTACCTTAAACAACAGCAAATAGTCAATAAATATTAATGTTAGAGACTCACATAATTTAATTTAAATAGTTTCAAAGGAAAGGAAATGGTAAACGCAAACATTTAAGTCTGCTAAAAGTACAAGCCAACTCTCCATCCATCCATAAACTCCTAGTTTGAGGTACTAGTCTGTAGCCACCTACGGGAGAGCACCGAGCCTCTCTCTCACCATCTCTTCCAACTCTCTTTTCAGCTCAGGCTCTAACTCAGGCTTCCACGGTCACTCAGGCACTGTTCACTGTTAGAAGACTCCCATGAAATCAATATATTACTGTTTTCTGTTGTAAACAGAAAACACCACAGGTCTCTGAGGTGGGTATTTTATAAAGCAAGCAGGCTTATATGGATCACAGTTTTAGAGGCTAGCAGTCTAAGACTGGGGGTCTCCAATCTTGATGGCTTCACAGCAGATGGCATCACAATGGTGGGAACATGGACAGAAGAGAACATTTAGAGAGACAGGGAGCCAGAGACCTGCTCTTTTATAACAACCAACCACAGTGTTCTGGTTTGTTTCTTCATTGCTGTGACAAAATACTCTGACCACTACCAGCTTGGGGAGGAAAGGCTTTATTCAGCTTACATACCCCAGGTCACAGTTCATCTGGGAGCCCAAGGTAGGAACTCAGGGTAGGAACCTGAAGGCAGGAGCTGGAGCACAGGCCATAGGGGAATGCTGCTTACTGGCTTGCTCCCCTGGCCCCTGCTCAGCCTGCTTTCTTATGTAACACAG
>NW_008360316.1:4070999-4096258 GCF_000622305.1 Nannospalax galili | reverse complement strand
GTGGCACCACCCACAGTGGGCTGGGCCCTCCCACATTGCTCATCAAGAAGATGCCCCTCAGACATGGCCACAGGCCAGTCCAATAGAGACAATTCCCCAATTGAGGCTCCCTCAACCCAGGTGTGTCAAGTTGACACTAACACTATCCAGCACACACAGGAACTAACCGGGGTCTCCCAAGAACCTCACTGATCTCTTCTAGGGCAGTACCCTAAAGGTTTCACCACCCCAACACCAACACCACCACATAGAAAACCAAGCTTCTAGGACACAAACACTTAGGGAACACAACCCATTTCCAAATCACAGCTGTCAATTTGGTCAGAACTCCATCAAGACCGGCTCACCCTTGCTACAGTCTTACATTCCTCATCCCACCACCATCCCCCAAGTGGTGTCTGGCCACTGGAGCCCATCATCACCAAGCATCCTGTAAGACTGATCAGTTAGAATCCTCCTTACCCCAGGCACTTTATCCTCATTTTTATCCACTCAACACGAGCCTGCACCCCGAGCCCTCTGCTATATACCCGTATTTTTCTTGTATTTGGAGGTAATTTGGGCAGAATCTCTCTTCCGTTCCATAAAATCCCATTACAGTTGGACCCTCTACTGATTAAAGTCTGCCTTGCTGCTCTTTAAAAAAGAATTGCAATTTTCTTTTCCTTTAGAACATCACCCTCTGCCCTCAAACACTGTAATTCTCTTAACATGCATCACACAGAGATGAAGACACTGAACAGGTGACAGCTGTCACTTTAGCTGCAGAGACTTATTTTCAACTCACCTATGAACCCCTCAAAATTCAACCCCATAAGCAAAGGCATCCTGACTCCCCAAAAATAACTATTTCCATGCAGGGTTTATTTATTAATAATAAGAAGTTCCCTAAAAGAGCATTAGTAGCGGTAGTAAAAAATACAGTGAGTGTACCTAAGTATGCATTTGAATACAATTAATGGATGGCAAGGTTAGAGGTATGGGGAAAGGGAACTAGGAATTTAAAACGAGGGCAAAATTTGAAGTTAGGCACATAAAAACAGGTTTCTCCTAATTCCAACAGCTTTCACAAAAATTTAGTTCTAAGCTCTCCAGCAGGCTAGGAAGAAGGAAACACACAGAAGTATTAAATTCTCAGTGCTGCGAGCAAAGCCTGATCCCCTTCCCAAAATGGTCCAGAAAGGTCTGAAGGCTGAAAGCTCTTCATCAATTTGATATAAATACATTTAATGGCAAAACTTGAGCTGGATGGTATGAGGCTGTGAGGCGTTTATCTTCTTAAATACTTACCTAACTTCATTAAGTGTAGACTAGGAATATGTCTAACTAAAGGGTACCTAGCTAGAACCTACGAGGTTTGTTTTTAAACTCAAAATCTACAGTATTTAAATCATTCAACTTTCTAAACACCCAAAAAATCCTGAATTTCAAAACATCTAATTCTAATATTTTAAATCAATAACAATAAATCTCTGCCTGGTACATATGTTGCCTGAGATAAGGGGTAAACTTTATACTTCTTGTGGAAAAACAAAGACAAAAATAATAAAAAATTTAAATTCTAGGAGCAGGTGATATGGCTGGGTAGGTAAAGTTGCCTGCCACCAAGCCTGAGGAGCTGAGTCGGATCTGATGCTTGGTTCTAAGCAGGCTGCCCTGTGTTGTGTGAACTGAGGTCCTGTCTTTGAGAGAAGGCTCACTAGAAAGGCTGAGGAAAGACCGATAGCCAGGAAGACTCCAAGTCTTGTCCTCATCTGCATCCTGTTGCCCAGTGTCCAGGAGCCTACCAAGCAGCTAGAGAGACGTGGATGCAAGTGATCTTGCCACAGGAAGGAAAGACAGCAAAGTAGGGAAGACATTTTAGGAGACAGCAGCTACTTACAGAGTCTGAAAGAAAGCAGCTACCTAACCATTAACGAAATCACTTGCAGTGCAGTGCTAGTGTTATTTCAGATCCAAAGACTGGTCTTTGAAATACTTAAAAAAAAAAAAATTATTGGTCCCACACCCCCCTCCCCAGCTTTTGCCAATGATAAATAAGAACACAGTAGAAATGTTATTTTAACAATTGTAACATAACATGTCAATAACTACAGTGACTTAATTTGCTTATTAATTCAACCTGAATTTATCATTCTTTTTTATTTAAAAACAAAAAAGTCTATGCTCATTTCTGAAAATTTGAGATCTGCCTTTAGCTGACTCAATGAAAATTCAGCCTGTCTGATAAGAAATGCTGAAGTTGGCAGAGCATGGTGATACACACCTTCAATCCCAGTACACAGGAGGCAGAGGCAGGCGGATCTCTGAGTTTAAGGTCAGTCGGGCCTGCATAGTGAGTACAGGCCAGCCAGGGCCTCATAGTGAGACCATAGGTCAAAAATATGCTGAAGTTGACTATCAACTTAGAAGCTCTAAGTCTTATACAAGTGGTTAGCTACCTAGCCAGACTGAACAGGAAGTCTGCTTCTAGTATTGAGTTAATTTATTCACACTACTCATGCATCCAGTGGCTTCAATTTAAATTTCTGCAACCGCAAACAATCTCTGTGAGGCCCAATCAGCCATCTTGGTTTAGAAAGTGCCTTAAGAACTCACTGGCAGTGGAAGGTGCCACCCTCTGTGCTCCCAAAGCACAGAGCTTTATTACCACTGGCTCTCAGGACCCATTCATTCCCTCCTCAATGCCAGAACACAAATATAGCCAAAAGAATAAAAGGAAATACTCTAAAACTGACCTCCCTTTCATGTCATGAGGGTATTCTGGTTTTACTGGGCAGCTTTATAATTTATAATCTAAGTATGAATTATAAGAACAGTAATTAACCAACTCTATGAAGCCCAAAGAAAGCAGAAAGCAGCAGTACTGTGGCATAGGGGAGCTTCTTGGAAAGACCTTGGCCCTGCCCCATATCCACCGACTCAGAAACCGTGTGAACTCAGAACCTGTCTTCTCAGCAGAATCCTGCAGGCTTTATGTGAAGTCTGAGGTGTCCTGACTTAGAAAAACACAGCCATGACAACGCCTTGACAGTTGGGGCAGGATGACAGCTTCTCAGTCTCCTGGCAGAATACCACGCACAGGAGGTGGTACAGTATAAAACAGACTGTTCCACTGCTGCTAATCTGCGAGAAGTCTCCAAGGACTCTGTTCTCTCATTTATAACATGAGGATAAAAACCCTGTATGGTAAGATTACCACAAAGACTCAATGAGGTAATAATTAATCAATTCATGAAACTTACTAAATCGAAGAAATTCAGGTCCCTGCACTTAACACGTCTGGTTTTAAAAAATATATATATTTTTAATGTTTGAGTGTTTTGCCTACTTGTAAGTGCACCCAAGTGTGCAATGCCTGCGGCGGCCTGAAGAGGGTGTCAGGTCCCTTGGACCTGGAGTTATCAATGGTTGCTAGCCACTATATGGGTATTGGGAACCAAACCTGGGTCCTCAGTAAGAGCAGTGAATGCTCTTAACCACTGAGCCATGTCTTCAGTCCCCACATCTGGCTTTTCAAGAATTGTTATGGCTCAGGTGAGTACACATGCTGATGGGCCTGTCAGGCCTTGGTCAGGTCTGCTGTCTTGGTGTGGCTGATGATGGCACCTACTTCTTGGCCTGGGCAATTGACATACTGTCACATGGTCACACCTAACTCTTTGAGTGTTCCTGTGAGCAAAGCACTATCAGCTGAACAACCTATACCTGAGGGTCTCAGCAAAGAGAAGCTGCTGACTAGGACAGACAAAAACCAGCGTTTGCCAACCATACACATGAATGAAAACAGCAGAACAGTAATGGCTTTCCTTTCACATCAATGAAGCACAGCACTTGAGGAAGATCTAGGAATAACATCAAACATTCAAATGCTCAGCATGCTTTCCATGGGCTTAACCTGTAAGCATGCAACACAGGAGTTTGCCTAGTATCTTCCATCATTCACAATCTCACTAGCCTAACTTGCAGACTATTATGCTACATGTCTGGCACCAAGCTCTCTCAGAGCCAAGTCACTAGGATAAAACAGCTTCACTTATATATGACCATTTAGAAAATTTACTATTGCAGAAGCTGCATAAATATTAAGAGTTAGTTCCAGCAGGAGTCAGCCATCCCAGACACATTCCTGTGATGGTGTTACACCACTGGGAGTGTTAGGTCTCGTCTTCAACCACCTGCGTGGTCACTGATCTGGTACATGTAGCAATGGTGTGAGGCAGAACTGTGCTTCCTTCAGAGTGTACTAAGCGTTTGGGTGCTTAGTTGTAGTGTGGGAGCAGCAGTACAAAAATAAATGAATGAATAAATGAACAAATAAATAAGCAGGAGTTAGGACGTTTTCTGGTACAAAATCTCAGCTCCTCTCTCACAAAGAGCTCCTACTTTGATGGCCACTGAGCCAAATGATATAAAACTTGTTGAGGCATGCTGATCTAAAACGGGAAAATACTTGAGTGGCAGGAAGCCAACAACCATGGCTGCCCAGGCTACAAGTCAGCGACTTCCATTGTCAGCCTGATGCCACCCCACCCCCAGCTGTGTGACAGTGGTGACTACATCTCTGCACAGGTCAGCAACGGGGAGCAGCTGGGGGGCAGCACATCTCTGTTAGCTGAGCTTGCTATGACCAGCAAGCTAGTGGTACACCACCACTGAAAACACTGCCTTGATCCAAACAGTCTGGGGCTGAAACCCTCAGGGACACTTTCACCTACTTGATTTTTGGTGGGATTATTTAACAAACTAAGATTATCTGAGAGGGAAAAACAATAATAACAAAATCTTTGTAAATGTTTACTCACTATCATCAACAGAAGGCATGGGGCTTGGAACTTTGTGGGTTCAACATTAAACATTTGAGGGACTGGGGTATAAAGTCAGTATTTAGCACATGTGAAACTCTGGGTTTGGTCTCTAGCACTATTACATTTGACTAACAAAGTGTTTGAAGGTTTGGACCTTCAATTTCCATCTTACCCCAGTCAAACTGGCTAAGATCAAGAGAACAAATGATACCAAATGTTGGAGAGAATGTGGGGAAAGGGAAATGCTCATCCACTTGCAAACTCATGTAACCCCTATGGAAAGCAGTGTGGAGAACTCTTAAAAAAACCTACCATTTGACCCAGTTATACCACTCCTTGGCATATACCCAAAGGACTCATCCTATTGCAGAAACACTTGTACATCCACGTCTGTTACTGCTCTTTTCACAATAGCTAAGAGGTGGACGCAACATAAGTATCCCTCAATTGATGAGTGGATAATGAAAATGTGGAGTTTTCATTTACACAATGGAGTTTTACTCAGTGGTAAAGAAAGATGAAATCATGAAATTTGTAGGTAAATGGATGAACTAGAAACTGTTACACTAAGTGAAGTAACAAAGACTCAGAAAAACAAATGATGTATATTCTCCCTCGTATGTGGATTCTAGCATCAAATCCTTATAAGTAAGTATGCATCCACACACAACTGCAGGAACCAGAATAATGAAAAGGTACAGGGAGGGAAAGGGAAAGGAAGAATATGAGAGAAAAAAAAAAACAGTAGGAGACAGGTATTACTGGGAGAAATGGATAAAATGGGGGTATGTAAATGGGAGCGGGGAGGGAGGGTTATAACCTTGGGGATAAGTGAAAGAAGGCGTTCAAGAGAAGTGTGACCATAGGTGTTGGGTATTATCAAGGGAGAAATGGGGAAAATATGGACACTTTAAATGGGGAAATCACCACAGAAGATGGGTTAGACAGTGAAAGAGAGTGGAGAGATAAATAATGCCTAGCTAGTTTAAAAAAACAGAGGGAGTCGTATTAGTCCAACAACCTAATAACAAACTACACATACAGTTATCTCTACATGACTCCATGTATATAGCTAAAGGCTACATAACAAGGAACAGTGCCAGAAAGAAGCCTTCCATGAGTTATTGGCCAGGGTGGTCCAAGAGACTCCCAAAATTACTTAGGCTATTGCCACAGCCCTTGATGGCCTCTCAGAACCTGAAGGTAAGACCCTACTGCTAAAGACAGAACATACATCAGACACAGGATTTGGAGCAATAGAGCTGCAACTGACCTGAAACCACTTCCCCTGAAGGCTAGCTCTCAGAGCTTTGGAGAACACCGTGAAGGTGCTAAGAGAAAACATCAATCAATGGTCTAACACCAGCTTCAAGGCCAAATAACCATATCAATGGCCAGAACAGTATACAAAATTGGCAATTTTATGTTGAGGGCAATCAACAGCTACTGAATTGGACTAAAAGCCCACTCAGTGGGAGGAAACCCAAGTGTGGTACTGTAAACATAGTTAAATACACATGGCTGACGTGGTCATAGATCTTAGAGAAAACCCCAAGACTCTCACATCCCTAAATATTTGATTTTTTAAAATCTAAACGAGTGGTGACAAGTTTGATGACAAGTTTATGCATTAATAAAATATTCTCCAAATACAGAGAGCAAAAGAAAAAGAACCAGGAGGAAATACCTGTCCACCAGAATACCTCCCAGTAGAAGTATTTCTCTTTTTTTTTCTTTTAATTTTTATTTATTATTTTTATTTTATGTGTATGAGTGTATTGCCTGCATGTATGTGAGTGCACCCATGTTGTGCAATGCCATGGAGGTCAGAAGAGGGCGTTGGATTCCCCTGGAATTGGATTTAAGGATGGTTCATAGCCACCATGTGGGTGCTGGGAATCGAACCTGGGTCCTCTGCAAGATCAGTCAGTGCTCTTAACTGCTGAGCTATCTCTCCAGCCCCCAGAAGAAGTCTTACACTTCTCAATTTCTGGTAGGCAAAAAAAAGTTATATATCAAAGACCTAAACAATAAGCTTAAAAGGAAGACTTAAACAGAGTTGGACAAAATCCCAGACACAGCTCTTAAAAAACATACAATCCAGGGCTGGAGAGATGGCTCAGCAGTTGAGAGCACTGACTGCTCTTGCAGAGGACACAGGTTCGATTCCCAGCACCCATATGGCAGCTAATAACCATCTGTAACTCCAGTTCGAGGGGATCTAAAGCCTTTTTCTGACCTCCTCAGGCATTGCATGACACAGGTACACTTACACACATGTGGGCAATACACTCATGTACATAAAATAACACCCTCATTTTAAACTGCTAGGCCTCATGGTACACACCTACAGTTCTAATACTAGAAGGACTAGGTCAGGAGGAGCCTATGTTTAAGGCTAACCTGGGCTAAATAGTGACTTTTAGGCCAATCAGCTTTATATGAGACATTGTCTAAAACAAACAGAACAACAGCTACATTTAACTACATTTCTAAACAAGTCCTGGGTCAAAAAAAGAAATCACAATAGTAATTAACAACAACATAAATACATTATACTAAAATAATAGAATGCAGCTGAGGTACTGCATCATGAAATTTTAATTTAACAGAATTTGAATTTAAATATGTACATTACACAAGTCTGAATAATTAGTTACGTGTCCATCTTTTTAAAACATCAACTTTTTCCCTTTTTAAAAGAATTTTTGCGAATTTCATACATTGTATTTTGATCATATTTAGATCCCCTCCTATATCTGCATCATCCCTTACCAACCCCCACCAAATTTCCTATACATAAATATAAAGTAAGTTATATATAAGGCTGTGTCTACTTTAAGATGTCAGGGATGTGGATGAAACAAAGAAGGAAGAAATGAATGATAACAAAGCAAAAACTACTAGTGAACTAAAAATAGAGAGACAAAATTCACATTTGTTCATTGAAAATACTAATGGGATAGACAAACTCCTGCCAAGATTAATAAAGAAAAAAAATTAGATAAACAATACCGAATGAAAGGGACATAATTAAGCTGAATTTGCAAGATAAAAAATACTATAAATAACGATGCCAATAAACTTAAGAACTTGGATTAAATTTCTAGACAATTACAACTTAGCAAAGTTTATTAAGAAGAAAGGAAGGCCCAACAGTCCAATGACTCCCAAAGAACCACTCATTTAAAAAACCTTCCCACAGAGAAAGTAAATAATAAATGGTTTTATGGATGAATTTTGACCAAGTTTTAAGAAAGAGATGATTACAGTTTTATTAAAAAAAATGTGTAGAGAACAGAAAAAGAAGGAACCCGTAGCAACTCACCAGCTCATTTTATGAAATGGTCTATAGTTAATACCAGGGAAGAGCAGGACAAAGAAAACCATGAGCCCATCTCACAAACCAAATGCCTCT
This sequence comes from Nannospalax galili, assembly GCF_000622305.1. Classification (NCBI taxonomy): domain Eukaryota; kingdom Metazoa; phylum Chordata; class Mammalia; order Rodentia; family Spalacidae; genus Nannospalax; species Nannospalax galili. Next base: position 4,088,032 of record NW_008360316.1, on the reverse strand, counting down.
ATTCACAAAATACCAGCAAGAAGTCAGCTCTGCATTAAGAAACAATAAGTGAGGACCCACATTGTTAGATCCCAGAATCCAAAGGGACCTTAATGTTCATGTCTAATATTCACACTTGCTACATTAAGAGCTCACCAGAAAAGAGCAACCTGCTACCTCAAGAGATGGGGTGAAATCTGATAAGAGTATGATGCTCATCAATGGTATTTTTTTTTTTTAATTTACAAACTGAAAATAGAAAGGAATATACTTTTCTTGGCATCTCCACCAAACCTGTAACAAACGTCTTCCTTCATGATAAAGCATTAGAAACATTTCTTTAAAAATCAGTATAGAGGGCCAGGCGTGGTGGCGCATGCCTTTAACATCAGCACTCAAGAAGGAGAGGGAGGTAAATCTCTGTGACATCAAGGCTAGCCTGGTCTACATAGCAAGTTCCAGGCCAACTGGGGCCACGGGGAAACCCTATCTCAAACAACAAAAAACAAAAACTGAAAAAACTCAGTATTGAAAAAAATAACAGAAATCAATCAGAATGTGGGTAAGTCCCATCCATACACAGTTTCTACTCAAAAAGTGGGCTGGGACAAGAATATATGGAAAGAATCAAACTCATTCACAGAAATCACCTTAAGAAATCCTTAAAATTCTATAGGAAATTATTAGAATTAGTAAAGACTTAGTAAGGCTGCTGAATGTAAGGCTGACATATGTAAAAATACAGTCTTCACAGTGGTATGAGACAGAAGGACAGTCCTGTTCCATACAAGGCAGTATGAGTGCAGGCGAGCAAGTAATACAAGGTAGAAGGCTGAAAAACCAGAGACACAAGAGGTTACTGTCACACTTGAGCAGGGTGCACAGTTGGTATCTGGGTCTACCTAGGGGCTCAGATACTTCAATTTAGTTACACAGAGTCCTGGGGGCGCGGGGGGGGGGAACCTGGTCTGAAAAAGTGGGATGGCAACAGGACCTTAGAACAAAAGCAACGCTAACCCTAACCCTTGGGCTTGGGCTCATTTTCAGAAATTTACCTAAAACCTGATGTGAAGAGATCAAAAACTCAGGGTGGGGAAAGAATGATCCTAATGATGCCATTTAGGAATCAGCATCCAGGGGTTGGGAGAGAAAAGAAGAAAACTCTAGGGTCTCAAATTATCTGAGGATCAGGTCACCTCGCTTCTAGGAAGGTGTCTTGGAGGTGGTTAAGGGTCAGGCATCCAGACTGGAAGTACTTTGAGTCTTTACTGTTGGGTGTAGGAGCCAAGATTATCTTCTTGACTCCTAGAACCCAATAATTATGACGACTTGCTGTGATTTTATAAGGCATTTGGGGATGGGGTGTACAATCTGCCATTAAATATAAACAGGTAATCAACAAGGGACTGTAGGTCTTTTGTGGGGGGAATGCTGCCTATTAGAAAGGAGGATAACGACCACTCTTCCAGAAGTGTGGGCTGCCTCAGAGCAACTGGAACATGCTGAAGGCTACATCCAATAAGGAAAAAGAGGGACAACAATGGTTGGCTCCCACATACAACAGGTCCCAGCGGCATCCAAGAGCAGATGGATTTGCAGGGGGCTGTCAAATGAACAGCCCTGGTGTTTGTCATCTGACCTGCGTGGCACCTATGAATCTGACAAGCCGACTTCTAATTCTTCCCACTCAAGGAGTTGGGTGCTCTGCTCTAGTCGGTGTTAGCGAATTCCTGACAGATTATCATGGATTATCTCTGTGAGCTTTCTAGAATATGCCTCATGATGAAAAACAAAATCCTTTCCTGAAAGCAAAAGGACAGGAAATTAAGCATGAAGATGCAGCCCTGTTATTTTTCCTTATGAGCTTACATGTCATTTCTTTTTAAAGACCTGGACTTTAGGTTATTAACTCCTTGTCCTTAAGGCTAGAGCTGCCCTATTAAAAAAAATGAAAGGAAAAAAGGAAAAAAGAATCAAGCCACTTGGTGTCTTAATTACAACAAGAAGAGGCAAGCCCTCTGTGAAGCACATATGTCTCTTGCCTGTGGGCATACTTTCTGCTCTCTCCATGAAATCATAAAATTATTTCAAATTCCTTAGTGATGTGTCTGCAAGTCCCTGAAGGGCACTGAACATGATTCTGAGTCTGAACATGGAATTAATTCAGAGCAGTTCAATGCTTTCCCCACAGCTTGTCTATCTTGGAGTGTATTGGGGCTTATTACTATTTTCTTGCAATTATCTAGTTCAAAAGGGCTCACTCACTCTTTCTTTTTTTTCTCTCTTAGAAAGGATCTCGAGATTGGCCTTGAACTCCTGATCCACCTGCCTCTACCTCCCAAGTGCTGGGATTACATCATACCCAGCTCTTCTTACTGAAGAATTTTTCACGATTACAGAGCCTGGGAACCCCCGCTTCCTTTATTGGATATTTTTTCTTCCTCCAAGCATAGCTCTGGCCCCTGATGAATCTGGGCCTAAGATTTTTGCTTTTAAGTGAGTCTGAAAGCCTCATGTTTTTCTGCAACCACCCTTGGGTGCATATGTCCTTCTCGGTACTGAGCTCACACTTCTCACCTGGCTTCTTGCTTCCACAAGCATCACCTGCTTTTCCCTCGACTGGTGACTCCTAATCTCCCTAATTCTGCAGCCATCACTTTGCCACCCATCCACACATACCTGCAGTGCCCATTTGACCTCTAGGCTTCAGATCTGAATTGCTAACAGCCTATAGGGCAATGTCATCTGCTGATACATTCAAACAAGAACTTGGCAATTTCTCTTTTACCCTTGACCCTCTTACAGAATTCTCTGACATTAAGACTGTCCACCTTTGACACCCTCTCCCACCACTGTCTCAAGTAGCCTCCAGACCTTCCAAGTAAAACTCACAAGGTCACCCTCATCAAATGCCTACAGACTTGGCAACCTTCATTGCTAAGTTCAAAGGTAAGGTCCAGGGAAGCTGTGTGGGAATTAGGGGTAGGAGCAGCAGGCACAAGGAAGTGGGACAGGAAAGCAGCGTGCAAATGATGCTGAAGGAACTCTCTAGAGTTCCTACTGGGCTGAGTGTGGGGAGGAGGGTACAGAGACAGGAGTGATTTTCAGAGATTAGCACAAGCAGGCCAGAGGGAAGAAGGGATAAGGCAGATGAGCTAGGGTTGCACACAGAGCAATTCATACAAAACGCCTTCTGTTGTGGGGTGCCCCCAGTCTGTCCTTGGGAGCCTGCATAGCTCACTAAGCCAAATGCTACCTAACCATTTTCCACCTGTCGCCACTGGACACCAGTGTCCCTTTTAAAATATAACAATTTGATGGCGTCACTTGCCTGACTAAGGCCCATTAATGATTTCCTCTACACTGCTTAGGATCTGAGTTCTTCCCTCCCCACCCCACCCCCACACACTTTCTGGCCATTCCCACTACTCCCCAGTCTTCTACAAGGGTTGTGAGGACTACTCCAGGCCTTTAGGGGACTTTTCCTTCTGGTCAAAATGGCTATCTTGGCCTCAGGAATTAAAGGTCTGAGCCTTGGGATGTTGACTAACTTGGGGCCTTGTGGCTGTCAAGTGGGGAAACTAGAAACTGGCATGAAACATACCTCAGTACCAACCTTCTGGCTGAGGGTTGCACATTCTTAGCATGTCCTCAAGAAAGTTTTTTTGGTGGTGGTTTTTTGAGACAGGATCTCCCTATAGCCTTAATTGGCCTGGAACTCAACTATGTAGACCAGGCTGACCTCAATTCCAGAGATCTACTTGCCTCTGCTTCCCAAGTGCTGGGATTAAAGATGTGTACTACCACACCAGGCCCAAGAAGTACTTTTAGCAAAATAGATAGGACTGCTAAGGGCTGACTGATAACCCTCCTTTCTATGTCCTTTTCCAGAACCTCCTATACCCACAACCCTTCTCCACGGTGTCTTCTCCTGGCTATCCTGGGCATGGGCCACCTTACTCTCCTCTACAGGCCTCATGCAGGGAGCAACTACAAATCCCTAATCACTGCCAGACCCCAACACGTAGCCTTGGGTGGTCACACTATTTGATGGAGTGTGTGCTGCCATGCCACCAACGATGTATGTAATCTCCAAAGCAGTTCTTTGGGGATAATAGTTAATTCCATTTTGCCATCTTAATAACTGAAATAGATTTTAATGAAGGCTCACTCAGAGTCACAGATAAAGGTGCTGTCAGTCCTTTGTTTTCTTCCAATCCTTTTAATTTCTTCATCTAATGTCTTTAACATGTACACCTTTTTTCTGTCCCGGGTAAAAATTTAGGGCCTAGAGATCCAAACAGGAATAGAATTTACACTTGAAACAGCAGGGTCAATGATGATGGGGGTGGCACCTCCTAATGAAACACCAGATGATCACAGTTCCCCAAGAAAGCCAGAGTACATTTTCCACTGTGCTGGGACAGTTGGGCTGGGCCGGACTCAGTGGCAGAGCATGTGACTAGCTTGAGCAAGGCTGTAGGCTAAATCCCCAGCACCACGAGACAACCAAAAGCAAAAACAATCATGTGGTCAGTGAACAGCGACATACCAATAGCCATATGTACAGATAACTATCATCAGATATCTCTTATGTTAATTTGAAAGTGTTTAAAACGGAAATGTACCACAGAAACCTAAATCTTGAATTAAGGAGCTTTCAGACTTCACATTACTTAGATTATAAAGATGCCAAAAGTGCAATTCAAGCCAAGAGAACAAATGTCCAGAAGCAAAGGCTCTTTGAAGTGTGACAGTCTTGAATGTCCATCTCAGCACACAACATGGCTCCTCCTCTGCAAAGCAGGGACAAGCTGCTGTCCTTATGAGATGGTGATGGGGACAAAATGTTAGAATATTTAACATCAAATAAAGGCCAGCTATTTTTCTGCATATGACTATGTGCTGGGAATATGATTTGATAGCTAGAGGAGGAAAGGATTAGAAAAACAAACAGAAATTTAAAAATACAGGAAATAAGCACAAATGCTCAACATTATTCAGCAGGCCATAAAAGCCAATCGCCACAACCCAAAGGACAATACGGTGGCAGCACCTGTGAGAATCCCTCATCCAAAATGCCTGGGTACTAGAGCTGCTTAAGACTTTCAGCTCAAATTTTGGGATATTTGCATATACACATCTAACAAAGCTTAGGGACAGGACTGCTGGATTGTCTTAACAGGAAATTCACGTGCGTTTCACAGATGTACTACCTTCACATACAGCCTGGAGGCAATTTTATGTGGTATTTTTAGTGTATAAGGTTCTGACTGTGACCTTACATGAGATCTGGAGTGGAATTTTCCACTTGTGGCTCTGTGTTGGTGTTCAAAGTTTTGGATTTTTAATTTTTGGATTAGGGGAGCTTAACTTGTATTAATCACTCCTACCTGTCCCGTCTGATAATGTCTGGCAAACTGGTTAACCACTCGGTAATCATTCGAAAAGTATTCCATTAGAATAGAGGGAACTTCAGCAAAATCAGTAGGGCACCTGGTTCCTAAAATGGGGAGAAAAAATTGATAGGAGTTAAATCAACATGTTTATCTTTCATTCTGTGAGTACTTTAAAAACTTTTATTTGTACTTCTGATGAACTATGATAAGCTTTAATTCACTGAATCAATTTTTCTATAAAATTATTGTAGATATTTGCTGAAAAGTTTATTATAATCCTATATATTTTTCTTTATATCAAAAGTAAAACAAAATATTTGCACAGCTGCTGAAACACCTTATAAAGCGATGGCTCACACCCTCTGCACACAGCCTGTCTTCCGCAATGCTGGCTACACATGAAATACAAATTAAAACATTCTTACAACTAATAAGACATTTATATTTAATTCTCTGAATTCCATTACCAAATGCTTTTAGTCTTCATTTCTTTTCAAAGTACTTTAATCTGCATACTGCTTTCTGTAACAAAGTCAGTGAAGAGAATCAATATTTAAACTCAAAGTTCCTTAAGGCAACAAATCCTGTAAGGACTTCTTTGTGACACTATTGTCTCAGTCAATCCACGCAGTCTTTTCAAACATCTTTTCCTTGCCTAAATTCTGTGTGTGTAAAGTTAGCTAGCAATGGATGCCAACAACTTTCCAGGAGGTCAAATGCTGACCAGTCATGGGAGAGAGTTAGAGACTAGACACTGTATAGCCAGGCATGATAGCACACACCTGTAATCCCAATATTTAAGAGGTAGAAGGATCAGATGTTCAAGGCTATTCCTAAGCTATATAGTGAATTCAAGATAGACATGGGTTACTTGAGAACCTGTTTCAAAAAAAAATGAACTTAGGGGGCTGGAGAGGTGACTCAGCAGTTAAGAGCACTGGTTACTCTTGCAGAGGACTTGGGTTGGTTCCCAGAACTCACATGGCAGCTAAGAACCCTCTGTTAATCCCAGTTCCAGGGGATTCGACGTCCTCTTCTGGCCTCAGTGGACACTGCATGCACATGGAGCACTTATATGCATACAAACAAAACATTCATATACATAAAAATTTTTTAAATTTTTTAAAAAATTAAAAACAAAGCTGGGCATGGTGGCACATGCCTTTAATCCCAGCACTTGGAAGGCAGAGGCAGGAGGATCTTTGTGAGTTCAAGGCCAGCCTGGTCTACATAGTGAGTTCCAGGACAGCTGGGGCTACAGGGAGACCCTGTCTCAAAAAGACAAAAAATAAAAAATAAAAACAAAGTAAAAAATTAGGACAACTAAGGAGAACATAGTTTTATTTTAAATGAAAGAAGCCAAATCCATTCCGTTTTTCATTCAGTAACTATATCAAGAACTGAGGAGACACCTATCTATCCATCATCTCACATGGCCACAAATGTAAGCTCCCTCCAATGTTATAAAAGAGAAACGGGCATAGATTCAGGACTGACAACTGAGAACTACTCCCAGCAAGAGTGGTTAGCAAGGACGGAAAAAAAAAAAGCATGCAAAGATCAGGTGTAATGGTAACCAAATGAGGCAATCTGAGATGAAGGACCAGCAGACACTCAAAATGATCATGGTTTCCAAAGAACAAATCTTTCTTCCAACTTAAAAAAAAACACCGTTTTTGAAGTATTATAGAAAAAAGCCTCTTCATGGCTCACCAGTGACATGTTGGTACCGAGTTCGTCCCAGCATAGAATGCATGGCATGGCCCATCTCATGGAAAAGATTTTCCATCATCCCAGGAGTTAGCAAGGTAGGGGAATCCCTCGCGGAATGGGGAAGATTCAGCATAAGAACAACAACTGGAAGCTGATAGGCTCCATCTTCCTTCAGCCTGCCACCTCGGATGGTAAAGTGGCAATCCTTGGAGAACCGAAAACATAGGCAGACAAAGTGTTAGGCACTCTGCAGAGTGATGAAGTCTTACTGAACATAAACCTGTATGTGAGTTCAGACTTTGAACTTGTTCTGTTTTTGCCCTGTATCACGTACCCCCCAAACCTTTTTTTATTCTAAAATTTTTATTCTCCATTGCAAAAAAATTTTTTTAAGAATTTTATTGAATTTTTGTGTATTTCATACAGAACATCTTAATCATCTTTATACCCCCTTCCCCATTGGTCCCCTCCCACAGCCTCCCCACTGGAATTCATATATTCTGTCATTTGTGTTAAGGCCTACCATGTCAAGTTAGTGTCCCCAAATGTTCCTCATTGCAAGTTCATCCACTGAAATCTAATCAGCCTATCTAGAGTCCCTCCCTTTAAGATGATCAGCTCTTCCTCACCCAGCAGGAAGCAACTGCCAATAATTCTTCGCTCTCCATTTCCCATAGTTCTGGGATTTTTGTCTGCTTGAGTTTGTATGAGTCTTGTACATGCTGACACCATTGCTATAGATTCTTATGAGAAGGATCCCAAGAACCTGTAGGACTCTGCATAGAGTCATGCACATCCTCCCTGACTCTTACAATCTTTCCACCCCCTCTTCCAAAATGGTCTATGGGCCCTGGGTGGGTAGATTTTAACATAGCAGTCCTATCCAAGGACCTACACTCTATAGACTCTTATTCTCTACATTTTGGTCATTTGTGACCTTTTGTACTCCTGGCCCTCTGTTGCATGAGGGAGCTTCATTGATGAGAACTGAAAATGCATTAGTGTTCTCTTCATCCCTTGTGCTATGTTCCATGAGCCTAAGGTGTAGAGGTTGCATTGTAGATGTGCCACTTAGGCTTGGGCAATTCACAGACAATCTCTGTGTGTGGAATTCTGTAATAATCTCCATCTGTTGCTATGTATGCTTGGCTATGTTTACAGTACCACACATGAGTTTCCTCCCACTGGGTGGGCTTTAAGTCATTTAGGTAGCTGCTGATTAGCCCCAAGACAAAACTGCCACTACTGCACTACTGCCGGTCACTGGTGTGGTTTTTAGTCCTTGAAGCTGGGATTGGACCATCAATTGATGTTTTCCCTTACCAGCTTGTATAGTGCTCTCCAAAGCTATGAGAGCCAGCCTTCAGGGGAGGTGGTTTCCAGGTCAGTTCTAGCTCCACTGCTCCAAATCCTGTGTCTGAAGTATGTCCTGTCTCCAGCAAGAGTCTTACCTTCAAGTTCTGGGAGGCAATCAAGGGCTATGGCAATAGCCTGTGTAATTTTGGGAGTCTCTTAGACTACCGTGGCCAACAGCTCAAAGAAAGGTTTCTCCTGTCTGGCTCTGTTTCTTGTTATGTAGCCTTCAGCTATACACATGGACTCATGTAGAGAGATTGTTATGTGTAATTTTTCATTAGGTTTTGGACTAATACATTCCCTCTGGTTTTTTATACTAGCTAGGCTAGTTATCTCTCCTCTTTCTCTCCACAGATAATACTCCCTTCATACCCTCCCTATTTAAAGTATCCCCATTTTCCCCATTTTGCTCTTGATAATTCCTGTCTGCTATGGTCTATCTTGAAACTGCTAATAATGAATTGGATTTATACTGATGAATTCATTCACGTCCTCCAAAAACACACACTGAACTGATAATGTATCCAATGCTAGAAACAAACTGAAATGCTGGGACCCACACTCAAGGTGGTCACAATGACTGATGTTTATGGTGAGTCCCTGGCTTGTGTCAGACAATAAGCAGGAAGACTTTAAGTCTGCTGTCCTCGCTCCTGGGAAATCTGGGTCTGAACTAGCTAAAGTCAAGAGTTTCCAGCAGGCCCCAGGCTGAGCTTCATAAAACACCATGTTAGTTCTTCACAATGACTTGAGGACACAGGAGTCTCTCTGCCCAGGTTAGACAAATGAAATTAAGCTTTGAAAATGCCAAGTGCTGCATCCAAGGGTACCAAGTAATTATGCCTTTTACATCTGAATCCAGCTGACTGCCAGAAGCCAGGACTGAGAACCCTTAAGCTTGGGATACAGAGCCCCACAACCTGCACACTGGTCCCCTCTGACTCCTGCTAGCCAAATCACTGTAGAAAGATGCAAGCCTGACCTGTAGAATATAGAATGCCACCTGTCAGATCCCAGACTACTTGAGCACATTTCTTGGCTCATTTCTGTTCAAATGCTTTGGAAACTGTGAATTACTACTCAAATGTCAGACAACACATTTTCTGTTATAACTGATAACCTGAAGTCTTGGCATTTCCCACTGAGATGCATGAAAATAGTGACCAGCTCACAAACCTGGTATGCATTAACGGAATGAAGCAAGCCTTGGCACCTTCCACACCATGAGCTATGTGGTTACAGAACAGTTTTTGTGGGCCTACCTTCTACAATTTTAAACCAGATTCATACTATTCTAGTTTCATTCTGTTGCTGTGATAAAAACATCTTAGGGAAGGAAACAATTTATTTGGCTCACACTTCCATGTTAGTCCATTACTGAGGGAAGTCAGGCAGGAACTTAAGTGGGAACTTGAAGCAGAAACCATAGAAGAACACATCTTGCTGATTTACACTCTCGTGTTCTCTTATACAGTCTGGGACCACCTGCCTAGGGATGGTACTGCCCACTGTGGGCTGGGTCCTCCCATATCAATTAGCAATTAAAACAATCCCTTAAAGACTTATACACAGGCCAACCAGATAAAGACAATTATCAATTGAGACTCTTTTTTCATGTGATTCAAGGTTGTGTCAGGTTGACAGTTAATGCTAACTATGACAATTGTCTGGCATGAGAGTGATTCAGAGCTGGGGCTCTAGACAGACAAGGTCCAGCACCTCTTACTGTATGCTTCTGGCCAAGTGCATAACCTCTCTGGCCTTACCTTCCTCATTGTGTTAGAGTCCAGCTCAAAAGGATGAGGTGACCATTAAAAGGTATGCATCTATAAAGGGATTGTTTGTTGTAAAAAATAAAGGGCTTCTAAAATGTCATCAATCATGATGAGTTTAATTAGTATCATGCTCCCAATACAAGTAACAGAGACTGATGCACTCCTTTTCATAACCATTATCATTTTCCAATTCTAGCTTATCCTCACATTATATATTTAGTAACTATCTTTGGTGCCTTTAATTATTACGGAATTAAAATGGCATATAACATTCAAATTAATACTAATAAACTGCTGGCCACTTCTACACAAGCCAGCTTGTAAAAGAAGGTTACCTGATGCGGCTTGTTTCCTCGCTGGAAAAAATCACAGTAAATGTACCCCAGCAATCCTTCAGATTCGTGAACAACAGCCTGGAACACAAGTTCAAATTTAGTGGTGAACGAACCCATTGAAAACTCTAAAAATAGAAAACATCCCTAGCACATCCCCATATAGTAAACATCCATAGCCACAGACATTTATATCCTTTCTACATCCCATGTTTCTCAAGTTATCCATGAGTTTTGTTCCATCTCTGGAGCAGCTATGACTTAGGAATCCTGTTTCCAGGAGACAACATCCTCCTGGTGGGTCCTTTGTCCTGCCCTACCTCTGTAATAACTCGCCACAGAAGACTGCTCAAGTGCTGCCTTTGGGCTAGAAAGTTAAGAACACTTGCTGTTCTTCCAGAGGACCTGGGTTCGATTCCCAGCACCAACATGGTGGCTAACAACCATCTGTAATTCCAGTCTCAGGAGATCCAACACTCTCTTCTGGCCTCTACTGGCACTGTACAACATGGGTGCACTTAAATACATGCAAGCAGAGGTGAAATGCTCTCCAATCTGACCATCCTTCAGTCCCTGCTCCACACCTCCCCCATGCTCAAAGAAAGGGCAAGAACTAGCAAGGCAGCTGACATCACTGGGAACCAGTGAAGTAAATACAGCCCAGCAAACACACAAGCAAGAGATAAAGAGTGCTGCACCACAAAGTCTCAGCAGTAAGTAATGCCTCAAAACCTTCTGAGAACAAAGCTAAAAGACCCACACTCCAGGTAAAGTAGACCCTAGTAGGAGAAGGATGAAACTACAGGCTTTAAGTTATTGTCAAAGAAGTCAAATAAATCGGGACAAGGATGAAATTAGTTTCTGATGCAAAGATCACCACTACCACAATAGAAGAGGTTGAAAGAAGGGCAGCAATATATCTGAGAACCAATCAAAAGCGGCAGAGCGTTGTCATTAAATAACAATAACCAACTCTCTACAACTAGAGTACATGAACATATGAAGGTGCATACGTGAAAATCAGCTTCTTCCACAGAAAAGCTTGTTTTGGAGAACTAACACTACTGTAATATGTTCAGGTCCTTTATTTAGGTCTAAATCAGAAGTGGTGCTGAGACTTGTTAAGAGAAATGAGCTGGGACACCCTGTCAGGAGTACAGCTGACTCCAAGGAGAAACTGCTGGGAACTCACTGAGAAAGGCAAAGGGCCTAGCAGTGCCACAGGCGGGGAAGGCTTACCAGCTTCCGGACAGCATCACACCACACCTCTCCCTTTGCAGGCTGCTCCACATATAAGGAAACACCCAACAGTTTGTTAAACAAGATATTCAGGCCTTCCATGCAAGCTCCAAGGGAGAAAAATGGGCAATATAAACTGGGCTCGATATTATACCTAAGACAAGGAAGAGAGGTTTGGCAGTGTTACTTCAGTTTCTGAAGGTACATTCGGTTAACTGTTCTTCTATATAAATATATATGACCAGAGTGACCAAGAAAGGGTTCAGAACTGAAGAAGTGCAGTTGGCAGTCCATCTTCTCAGGTTCTGCATCCAATGATTCAAATAACCACAACAGAAAACATTAAGGGAGAAAACGTGTCTCTTGAACTGTTTTATCTGTTGTTGCTTTTTCTCATTATCCCTCAAAAAACTGAAGACAATGCCCATTGCATTAGGCATTATAAACAGAGTACAGTTAAAGTCTGTGGGGATGGTATGTGTATGCTCTATCCAAACCATTTTACGTGAAGGACTTGAGCATCCTGGATTTGCATATCCACGAAGGGCCATGAAACCAGTCCCCAGGTGATATAGGGATAACCATCTATTTGTATCATTTGAGGGCCATTCAACTCCTGTTTCTTCAGAAGGGTCTTCATTAAGGAGTAAGTCTGACTTTACTGTAGTACTAATGATACTACTAGTACTGTAGTACTAGTGTGTGTGTGTGTGTGTGTGTGTGTCTGTGTGTCTAAGAAAGAGAGAAGGAGGGAGCATGCAACATGCCATAGCACATGTATAGAAGTCAGAGGACAACTTGGATTTAGTTCTCTCCTTCCACTATGGGTTCCAGGGACTGAACCAAGTTATCAGTCTTGCACAGCAAGGGCCTTTACCTGCTGAGCCATCGCACTGGCCCATCTTTCCCTAATCTTGATCCTTTTCAAGTTTACATTTTGACTAGCCTCAATGTCCCAGCACTACACACATTCTTTAATACACATTTACATACAAAATGTCACCTGTGCTGATCTTAAGGATGTCACTTTACAAAATATATTCTTTAAAAATAATGACTTGTTCCCCCTTTATATCATTGCGCTGGAGAATAATGAGATAAATAAAGGATTAAATGGGGTGGGGGATGGGAGGGCAGGGCTGAGGAGAGTATGGGGAGGGATAACTAATACTAAATGTCTTTAGAAAGTCATATAGAAACCTACTACTATAGAAGCTTCTTTTTACACACACACACGTGCACACACACACACACACACACACGAGAGAGAGAGAGAGAGAGAGAGAGAGAGAGAGAGAGAGAGAGAGTTACCCTATAATGGGGGTCCAATGGTCTTAACAGACACCACAGGTTAGAAAATAAAAAGCCCAATTCCAGAAATGAGCTCCCTCTTTTGGTGTTGTTGACCAGGGAGGTCTCATAGACCCTCAAACAATACTGGTCATTGCCACTGCTCTTGGTTACTCACCAGAACTTCATGGTAAGACTCTATTGCTGAAGACACTACATATGTAAGTCATAGAACAAACAAGGAGAAATCAAGCTGGTAATGACCTCAAAGCCTCATCTCTACTGGCTAGCCTTCATAGTACTACACAGTGCTATGTATGCTACTGGAAAACAAAGGTAATTATCAACTTTACCCAACTGTGAACCACAAGAGCCACAATAATGACTGGCCTGGCAAGATAGGCCCACTGGTGCAACAGTGACATGAACACAATGGGAGTAACCAACCACCTTCTGACTGGATTTAAGGACTGTTTCACAAGATGGAGCCCATACCTGGCACAGCTATCAGGGCCAAGAACCTGTGACTAGATAGGTTACAAGCCATAGGGGAGAACCTACTACTATTATTCTGCTAATTAGATATAGTATTAAACTGACTCCTAAAGACCTATTGTTATACCCATAGATTAGTGCATCTCTCATCTCTCATCTGAGACGGTTGTTCTTGCAGCAGATGATGACTAACACAGAGACCCACAAATGGTAAATATGCAGAAAATAAGAGTATGCAGTCCTAAATGGGTCACATCATACCCTCTCCTCCCAAGGATCAGGGACCATTAAGGAGGAAGGGGCAGAAAGATTTTAAGATTCAGAGGTGGTGGATGAATAAAAGGTAACTATACTGAACACCACAGGGTAGTTGCACATATGAACCCACAGCACTTGTGACAGCATATACAAGACTTGTGCAAGCCTAAGCCAAACCATGGAGGAAGGAGGTAGGCAGAAAGCCCCAGCCCTAGTTGAGGATCTATTGGCAACTGATGGCTGCTGGGAGAGGGAGAGTCAGTTTTCTTTTTGCTTTTTAATATTTTATTTGTTTTTTATTTTATATGTGTGACTGTACTCCCTGCATGTGTATAAGTGCTCCAAGTGTCATGCAATTCACACAGAGGTCAGAAGAGGGTGTCAGATCCCCCGGAACTGGAGTTAGGATGGCTGTTAGCCAGCCATGTGGTGCTGGGAACTGAACTCTGGTCCCCTGCAAGAGCAGCCAGTGCTCTTAACCCCCTGAGCCATCTCTCCAGCCCCAAGAGACAGTTTTCTTTAGGGGTGTAATGCCTGGTAGGTTGACCAGACTCCAAGGGAAAGACACATGCCCAAGAGCATTTGGGGAACACAGATTAGACTCAATATGCCTTTAAAACAAGAAAAAAAAAAAGGACATGAAGTCAGAGTAGTAAGGAAGGGGTGGAGATGACAGAGGGAGTCCACGTGCAGTTAAAATCCAGTATATGAAATTCTCATAGAACCAATAAAAGTATTTTAAAAGTATGACTTATAACATAAATACTAAGCAAAAAGCTTAATAAAAACTTAAAGCAAAAGAATGCTAAGTCAATTTAAGTTCTCATCTGGTAAAATAGTTGTTTATAGAAAAAAATGCCTGGACTATAAACCATCAGATTTTAATGTATATGTCATATAATTATGTATCTTAAATTAAGGACAGTATACTTGGGAGGCACAGTTATCTTCATTCTAATTATCTTCATTCACATTTTTTATACCCTACATATTCCAACATAACTAAAGCAGATCCAAAATATATTATTTGAATGTTTACTTTTGAGGTTAGGTCAGGCCAAAATTTATAACTGTAGTCAAAAATAATGGCTTTAAAAAAATTTAACTGCTCATTACATTTCTACTTTCTGGGTTTAATAACATACATATGTATAATTCTATATAAAATATATAAATGCAACCTTAATACTAAATAAATAAATGAATTCATGAGTAAATATAAATTTTACAAAAAATGAGATTTTTGGTGATGATAATTCAAACATACAACATAATCTCTTTTTTAAAAGATTTTATTCTCATTTTTAATAAATGTATATGTACATGTCTGTGTATGGGTATGTGCTGGAGTTACAAGTGGTTGTAGGCCACCCACTGTGGTTGCTGGGATTGAACTCTGGCCCTTTGGAAGAACAGCTAGTGCACTGAGCAATCTCTCCAGCCCATTGATCTGTCTTTCATGAAAGCAGAATTCTAGTGTTCAAAGTGGTATTAGAGGTCAGGCTCTTTCTTGCTGGCTCATCCTCTCATGTCTGCTGTCCACAAAGCTTCTGGATTCAGGGGGAATGAAAGGACAAGTCTGTCTCTACAGAGCTCAAAGCTCACAGTGAGGGAGGCTGAGGCATGAAGAGCTATGGCTGTCCTGAGGCTAGAGCAGCAAGCTGACACTCAATAGATAGCCAGAAGGAATGCGATAAGCAGTACCATGTAGGAAGGAGGACAGCATGCCTGAGCTGCTTATAGAGTGCAAGAGGAACCAGGGAATGCTTCACAGACAGGAACTGGTCAGAGCTCAGTATTGCTGGAAGAGGGGTAAGTGGCCAGAGTCCAAAAGAAGTAGCCTGAAGGGGATCCCAGCCTGAAGCAGCAGTGTGACAGAAATATGATGGCATAAAATAGCCAGGTAACTTCCAGAAAGGATGAGGTTGACTATGATACCATCCATGACATAGAGAAAAACAGAAAATGATGTGAGGGGAACGAGAAGGCAGGGACAGAAAGCAGAGGCCGGAGAGCAACATTAAACATTAGTCTTTTCTTCCAAATCCTGTAAAACTTTTTGTTTACGAAAAGGAATTCTAATCTTTTTTTTTTTTTTTGGTCTTTTTTTTGGAAGCAGGGTCTCCCTGTAGCCCCAGCTGTCCTGGAACTCACTATGTAGACCAGGCTGGCCTTGAACTCACAGAGATCTGCCTACCTCTGCCTCCCAAGTGCCAGGACTACAGCTGTGTGCCACCATGCCCGGTGGAATTCTAATCTTTTAATCCCTCCCTCCCACCACATCCTGTACCGGTAAGACATTTGTTTATGAAAAGGTCCTGATATAGGAATTACCACTTCCGCCAATCTCTTTCCTCTTTTTTTGCACCTATTCTTTTAAACTAGCCAATCAATGAGGAAAAGACATACTACTCCTGTGTTAGGGATAAAAACTTATCAAACTTCTGGGTGGGGTGTGCTTGCTTGATCTGCATGCCATATCACACCCTTTTGCAAAAGTAAAAGCTTTGTCCAAGTGTTCTTTGTGCAATATCAATGGGGTTCTTGATCCTCAGATTTTATTACTAACAGGAGGAACTGGGCCTGCGTATTGCAGGCTATGGTCCCTAAACTCCACTGTATTCCATCAATAAAGTAGCTTGAGGATTCAGCCTTACTACAAAGTATTCATAAATTATATGCATTCCACCACACATCAAAACAAAAGGGGAAATATTTTATGAGTTGAGGTAAAGAGAAACAAATGTAGACAGAAGTTCTAACATTTCACATCCACATCTCAAGAGACTGCTTAGAATATAAGTAGGGGATGCTGTCTGCAGGCAAGAGAGAGCAGAGATGGTTCCTCCAGAGCTTTGGGCCACAAGCTAAAGGGGGCTGGTGCACTGGGTGGGATCAGGATGAGGGAGATATGTGAGTCTGTTCTCCTTTGAGATGCAGAGGGAGCTAGACTGTGTGAGTGAGGAAGTGGAAAAGAAATGAGAACCCAGACAGTCTGAGATACACACAGCTGTCTGCCTTGGACAAGTGAGTTGGTAGTGTAGGACCCTGAGACCCTCTTCATTCACCCGCTACCCCCCAATCCCTCCAGACCCCCACTAATTGCTCTTTTAGCTTCTGTAAATGCTTGGCTGCTGCTTTAGACATGCCTAGACATGCCCTGGCATGCCCTGACCCCCACCTGCTACCCCCCCCTT
>NW_008360316.1:4040928-4070790 GCF_000622305.1 Nannospalax galili | reverse complement strand
CTCCACTCTCCCTTACTCTGGGCTCTCAGCACGGATCCATTGAGTTGGTGAGGTCTGAGAGCCTGAGCTTAAGCCGGAATAAACCATCAACCTTTGCTTTTGCATTTTGGTGTGTTGGGTCCTCGGTGGTCTTTTTGGGGTCCAGTGGATGAGGTACAACATTAGCAGACATTTAATCAGAACAGAGAGTGCAAAGAGTTAGAGGTGAGTTTGCCCCTCTGCTGGAGAAGTGATGTGACTGGGAAGAGGGTGGACACAGTACAATCTGAAGACAGGACTTCAAAGCAGCCATGAGACGTTAGACTCTCAGGACCACAGTCATCAACAAAGCAACATCACTGCAGCTGCGGGAGAAGGGTCCATAGGGAGGGCAGTCCCAAGTGAAAATAGGATCAGAGGCAGATCCCTGAACCTGTAGAGGAAGGGGTGAAAGGGACAGAGCACAGGAAGACCTACCAGAGATCTGAAAGAGGAATGCTGGGAGAATGGGC
The DNA here is from genome assembly GCF_000622305.1 of Nannospalax galili. NCBI lineage: Eukaryota > Metazoa > Chordata > Mammalia > Rodentia > Spalacidae > Nannospalax > Nannospalax galili. The sequence continues at coordinate 4,070,299 of NW_008360316.1, read as the reverse complement.
ATGAAGGCATGGTTACAAAAAAGGAAGTAAGGGAGGCTGAAGGCTCCACCCCTTCATCTACCAGCAGGAACTGAACAGACCAAGGTCATACAGCAAATCACTGTCCCCCCAAACCAGGAAGACAGAAAGACAGACAGCCACAACTCCCAACCATGTACAGTATCCCACATTTGTGTGCGTTTACTTCCAGGAGCCCTAGGGCTCCCAGGGTTAAGATCAAGAAAAATCCCTCTTACTGGTAATAGAAGGGAGCCACTCTGAAATATAGCTGGAACATTTTGCTCTTACTGAGACCTGCCCTCTGAAGCAACTAATAGGACCGGGGGAGGGTAGAAAGACCCAGACCAAGCATCCCCCGCCTCCTGATTCACCTCAGGAAGGACGGAGGCACTGAGAAACCCTGGGAACTTCACCCCCAAGGTGTTTACTTACTTCTGGTTCTGAGTATTGGAGGCCTTGACTTCCTCACCAGGAAAATGGGGAACACCACCCAAGCTCCACTGCAAGCAAAAAACCCAACCTGGCTCCTGTAGGAAAGCCAGCACCTGGCACGCTGCCAAGATCTAGAAAGCAGCAAAGCCGAGGGAAACCCAGGGCTTCTTGCTCCTATTCCAGCCCTTTCTCCTCAAAGCTCTGCCAACTATAAAAAGAAATGCAACATGGTCAAACAGCCTGAGTCATAATATATTTTAAAAAATAAAAGCCCAGGTTCACAAATATTCACTCATCAGCCACTGTGCGCCAGAAAGTGAGGCTGCAGGCACAGTATTTGGTCCAAGTGCTGGGGGGTACAAGAGCAGTGTGAAAAGGGCTCTGGAACGAAGATGAGGCTGTGGTTAACGCTAATTCCACCTGCCAACCTGGAGAGGAAGAACGGGAAGATCAGAGAGAACCACAAAGAGTCAGCAACTGAGGTGGGCTCGCAAAGAGCGGTTTCTGATGAAGAAGGGGGGAGCAAGGAAAAGGCTGAGGGTGGGGAGAGTGGAAGCAAGGTGGGGGTTCAGCATAGCAGAGGGCAGACTGCCCTGGATCTTACTCAGCCACCTCCTATATTGCTTCCTGTACATTCCTCCACACCCTTAGGGACTCTCACCAAAGGAATGAGCCAGAATGGAAGACTGGAAGGGATGAGGGGTACCTACAGAAAGCTTCATGCTATCTACAGCACTACAACGGGTCTGAGAGTCTAAGAGGCCCCAGGGGAGATTGTCACAGGTCTCTGGCTTCCCAGCCCTGAAGATGCTGTGCCCACAGTTAGACAGGGCAGACTCTGTGACCTCTGCTCCTGTTTGGATGGGGCATATAAGGTCAAGGTCTGACTGTGAATGAATATGGGTGCATGACATCTTTGCCCACAAGGTCTTACTTCCCACAGTTATTACATGGAAGAAGCCTCTCCCCTATCATAGACCTGGGGTATAACAGGTGACCCCGACCCCCTCCATCATACCAGAGCCGTAGCTCAAGGCAAACAGAGCAGCACTCCAGCGCATACTGAGGACTTCCTTCAGTCAGTACCGCAAATTCTTTCAAATTTTCTTGCCTCTCTTTTTTCCTTCTGGGACACGGTCTCACCACATTGCCTGGTTTGCTGTTAGCTCATGGACTCAAGCCACTCTCTGCAGGTATGCACCACTGTGCCCAGCTCCTTGAGCATTAGTATTATATTTTTGGTCTAAAGGATTCTATTAGTTTGGTTCCAGAAATAGAAATCTTGGTGGCTGGAGAGATGGCTCCATGGTTAAGAGCACTGGCTGCTCTTGCAGAGGACCTGGGTTCAATTCCCAGCACCCACATGGCAGCTAACAACCATCTGTAACACCAGTTCCAGGGGAATCTGATGCCCTATTCTGACCTCTATGGGCATTACACAATATGGGTACACTAACACACATGTAGACAATATGCTTGTAGACATAAAAATAAATTTAAAAAATCTCAAGAACTCTTCGTTTTATTTTTGGTTTTTGTTTTTTTGGTTTTTGTTTTTTTTTGAAGTAATTAGTCTGAAAACCGTAACCCACTAGGGTTGAATAAAGGCAAGAAAGTGCTCTATTATTTGTTCTAATTAAAGATGCTATGTAAAAGCAGCAAATACTCAAACTGCAGCAAACCAGAACATATTAAAACCAATATAGTAAGATAGCATAAATATAATATGAATACAATTACAATTCCATCTTTATTTAGAACAGTAAAATATGAGGCTGAGGTGCAGCTTATTAGTGGAGTATATGTCTAGCATGCCCCAGGACCTGGGGTGGAATCCCAGTACCACAAAAAAAAAAAAAACCAATAGAACTTAGCAGTTATCAAAATCCACATCAGGAACACCATGACTAAAATAATCACAGACATATCAGTGTAGACAAGATTTTCAGCTGAGAAGTTCTTCATTATAATTGAAGTCTGGAAAAAATGTATCATTGTCTACACGATCTACATCCCATGAGTCAGACTTGGATTCCCCTGATGCATGTGGAATTAAACTTAGAATCTGGGAGTGGTCGAGAAACACTTATAGTATCAGCACTCATGAAGCTGAGGGTCATGGGTTCCAGGCCGGCCTGGGATACATAGTAAGAGCTTGTGAGAAAAAGAGGGGGGGGAGGGGAGGGAGGGGAAGGGAAGAGAAGGGAGGACAACTTGGACATTGCTTCCCAAAATCTTAGCATTGAATTTAGTGAAAATATAAAATACGATTAAGTGTGGCCATCGGCGCCTGACTAAAAATACAGGTAAGCAGAGGTTTCTGTGTCATGTAGTCACTGAGTGAAAAGCAAGCGCAGGCAAGCAGGCAACATGCAATACATGCTCATGGACGCTCACCACAGAACACCAGATGGCCAGCCAAAGGACAAGTGTGCTATGAAAATGCACACTTGAAAAGAGCAGCTTATGGGGCTGGAGAGACAGCTCAGCAGTTAAGAGCACTGGCTGCTCTGCAGCAGACCTGGGTTCAATTCCCAGCACATGCCCACATGGTAGTTAACAACTATCTGTAACTCCAGTTCCAGGGGATCCAATGCAGGACATGGGTATGCTTACATACATGCAGGCAATACACTCGTACACATCAAATAAAAATATTTTTTTAATTAAAAAAAAAAAGGAGCAGCTTACAGCACAGTACTGTCACAAGAGAGTGGAAGAATGCTTTGGCATCAGGAGTGACTATGTATGATGGCGCTGCTACAGTGGATAACATCCCAAGCTGAGTGGCAGCAAGAGAAGGGAAGGAGGGATGGAGGGAGAAAGGAAGGGAGAAAGGAGGGGAAGGGAGGGGAGGGGAGGGGAAGGAGGAGAAGAAAGGGAGGGGAAAAAACAGAAATAAAAGGGGGACAGGTGAAGCAAATCTAACACAATCTTGCTGTTTGCTGAACCCAAGAGATGAACACAGGGTAGTTACTTATGTTACTCTTTCTACTTCTGTTTATTTTGAAATTTTTTGTAATAAATTTTCATTAAAATATTAAAATTACCAAGGTCGCTATGTCTCCACCAACAACTAGTCTATAATTTCACACACCAAACAAAAGTCCTGATGTGACAGTCCAATGTTTTCTGAGCAATTTTGAATGTGAAACAAGCCTACTTTATGATGCTCTTGAGATTTTGAGGTTTAACATGGAATAGACAATATGAAATTACCCATCAAATTATCGTTCTGATGACATCTTATTGTAATACAGAATGAACACAATTCCAATTCACTGAAACCCACTGCTGACAAAAAGATACCGGCCTCTCAAACATAAAAAGTAAAACCCTGGCAGGGTAGATTCAACAACTTTGAAAAAGACCCCTGAGGACAGAGGCAGGAATGAAGCCAACATTTCTTAATGAACACTTCACCATGGTTCTAATATTTTGGAACCATGTGAATGAATACATTGCCTATTCAAAAATAAAGTTTAATTTCAAATAAAAGCATTTCATTTATCTTTTTCATACTTGTAAGAATTTTGCTTTTCTATGAAAAACTTAAAACTTGAAAAGAACCAGCTGGGACAGTCCTTCACCCCACTGTCTTCCCGGCTACTCCCAGTCAGTCCGAAAATATGCTAATTCCCACCTGCTTCTAAACATGTTCTTTTCTTCTTTGGGCAGATACTTAAGAAACCTGAAATACATCTGAAGTACTCAACATAAAAGCAAACAAGTTTTTGTGGTTAGCCTGAAGAAAAACTGGATTCGAGGAAAGCCCCTGCTCTTTTTCATTTTGTGTCAAGCCACACATTTAAGTCTTTACTTGAAAGTAGATGACTTTAGCAAGGATTTAGCCATCTTCACTTTGTTCCATTCTTCTAACCTCCAATCCAAACCACAGTTAATTTCCCTTCCTTTCTCATGTGTTACCTGTACTCTGTGCCCACTTTTGTTAATCCATACAGCTGGAATTTCAACCTAAGCCCAATCCTGTAAACCACTTAAAACAGATGACACAAGGAAGCGGCCAGATAAGTCCAGACGGTTAGAAATCCTCATGGCCTCTTCTGGGCTACTTCCACATCCCATTCCCTGCTTCTGTTCTGAGTTAATAGTCAAATAAATGAACTGGAGTGCTGAAAAGCTACTGAAATAAGCCAAAGCTTCACAGGCCTTCAGGCAGCTAACACTTCCCAGCAGAGCTGATGATTTCAAAGTCAGTGAGGGGACTAGAAAGTTGATGAAGAGTACCAAACCCAGACTTCCCAAGGGTTACACTGCTTTAAACAAATCTGATGGATTTAAAAAGTGTCATTCCGGGGCTGGAGAGAGGGCTCAGTGGGTAAAGATGCTTACCACCAAGCCTGACAACCTGAGTTCAATCACTAGAGCCCACATGATAGGAGAGAACTGATGCCTCCAAGTTGTCCTCTGACTTCCACATGTGTGCTGTGGCATGTGCACGCATGTATGTGTATACACACACACACACACACACACACACACACACACACACACACACACTAAATGTTAAAAAAAATTAAATGCCACTCAAAACATAGTGACATTCTCTTCCTAAAAGTCCCATGGCCTGAAAATTATTATTGGTGCAGACATGAACTTGAATAATGACTCTCAAAGAACATGTGATTCTGAAATCCTCAGAGCTTCAAAGTAGACTAAGTGGTCAGTGAGATGGCTCAGCAGGTTGCCACCAAGCTTGAAGACATAATTCAATCCCCAGGATACACATGGTGGAAGGAGAGAACTGGCTTTCTCAAGTTGTCCACTGACCTCCACATGTGCACCATGGCCATCTGCTTCCCCCCACCCCCTAACCAACACATACACACAAATAAAGAAATGCATTTAAAAAGTAAGATAAAGTAGGGTTAGAAAGACATAACATTCTGAGAAAGAAACACGTCCACAAAACAAGGACATGTCATAGCCATCCAAGAATGGACCTGAGGAGGATCAAAGAAGGAGCCCAGAAGAGAGACTTGTTGCAGGGAAGCAGATGTACAACTGGGGAACTCAAGCAGTGGCATAAGTAATGCACAGAGTATTCAATGCATGTAATCACCCTTCCTCCTCACATGGACTCTTCTTAGAAAACTTACCGCTCTGCACGAATCACACCGCTATAGTAGGGGGGGTCCCAAGGCATCAGCTCCTGAGATGAACAATTGATTGTTATCAAATTATTGAGTCATAATTTTTAACAAAATCTTACCCAGCTTATACAGTGTAAGTCAGTTACTGTTAATGTAAATCAGGAAAAAAAAAAAAAAAAAAAAAAAAAAAAAACGTGTTTAAAACCCTAAAAAACACATGGCCTGGCAGATTTTGACTTCTCTGTAATCATTGTTTAGAGAGGTATAAATAAGGCAGAGCCCCAGAATTTGAGGCAAAGATAAATGCCATGCTAAAATGTAAACAGCACAAGTCAACATTAATGGCTTAAATCAGTCAGGATAAAATTTTTCCCAAAATGTAACCCACAAACAAATCCATAAAACACCACAAGCAAAATTAGGGTAGTAAAGTGAGAATAGGACTCTTTCAAATCTAAACAAGAAGCTTAGGATAGATTCCCCAAATTAAAGCAATACTTTAAAATGTATCTGAGGGAGAATTAACTTCAATCTTGATGAAGAAAGTATGTCATAGAGGCAGTAAGTGAGCCAAGCATGGCAGCTCAGATTTGTAACCCCAGCACTCGGGAGCCTGAGGTGGGAGGATTCAGAGTTCAAGGCCCTGGACTAAAGAGTAAGTTCCTGCCTCAAAAAGCAAAAAGTAATAGTTGTTTTTTGATGGCCTGTACAGAACACTGAACACTGAACCAAAGCATTAACACCTGCCTAGATGTCATTCCCCACCAGGAGCCCAGGGAACAATCATGGTTAGGTGCCTGCAGACATCTTGAGCTCAAAATTTCAGTCCTACAAGACTGCAGGCTGCATGAGGGAAAGGACTTTGCCTGTGTCGTTTCCCATTTCGTCCTGGCTCTACACACTGCCCACTGCATGGTAGTCACTCAGCAAGCCCCTGCTGAGTCCACAGCACCTCCCACACAAGACTGTTCCATACCCCTGAGTGTGAGGAACAGCACCAGGCTCTGGGAAAGAGCACAGAGCGTATTGGTTGCTCCCCCAAGACCACCACCCTTCCAGGTTTCAGCTCAGCAATCCCTGAGGGGCCAGGTGCTCCTTCCCACATTGCATGAGGACACCAGGCACAGCATGTGTAGCAACATAAGCGTGCAGACTCAAGGTCTCTGTACAGATGAGTACTGAAGGGCACAGATAGCATCCCTGGTCCTCCATCTTCCAGGGTTCAGTTCCCAGGCCCCATCTCCTCCAGTTGATGACTTTGCATCCTCTATAGATGCCAGAGTGTGGGCTTCCCACACATACACACAGGTAGACATCAGCCTTAGTAGAGCTGATGGTGTAGGAGTACAAAGTGACTTAATGAGAGAGCAGTATGGCATGTGTGTGATGCCATGCTGTGTAAAACACACCACATGATAGGGTTGGGGAGATGGTTCAATCAGTAAAAAGTGCTTGCCCTGCAAGCATGAGGATATGAATTCAACCCCTAGAACCCATGTACAAAGCCAGCTGTGGCAGTGCATTTTGTAATCCTAGTGCGAGAAAGCAGAGACAGGAAGATCCCTGGGGCTCACAGGCCAGTCAGCCTAGCTGAATCAGGCTTGATCAATCAGCCTAGAATCAGAGAGCCCCATGTCCCAATGAGAGACCATGTCTCAAAAATAGAGGCATACAGCTTGTAAAGAATGACACCTAAGGTTGATCCCTGGCCTGCACACATACACATGCACACACACATGCACACATGCACACACGCACACACACACACATACACACACACGAACCATGAGAAGGGTATTTTCTAAATATAGAAAAGAAAACACACCAAATTTATTACATGCCTAAGGCAAAGGTACATCATACTCTGAGGAATGTTTACATCACAGTGTGGAGTCAGGGACTGTTTGGAGGAGGAAAGCCCAAATTAAGTTTTGTGAGATGGCAGCAGTTAATCTAGGTGAGAAAGGAGGAGAGGGCTTGCTGTATACAGCACCCAGCAGCAACTGGATGCTTCCAGCAAATCCATATTTAAGTGTCTGGTATGTAAGGACCAGTGAGAATGAAAGAAAGTGAAGCAAAAGTGCCAAGACATCCCAGGTATCAGAGCATTGAGCCAGCCTCAAAGGGTAGAAGATGGGGCTACAGAACAGACAGGCCAGATCCTTCAGAGTTGGAGGAAGGAGCAAAGAAAAGAATCAGAAGAGAAACTTGACAGTCATAGTGAGCTGTGAAGAATTTTAAACAGAGCGACAAGATCAGATCTGCATTGCAGGAAAATCCTATTCAGTCCAGTAGGTGGATTTGGGAAAAATGGTTTCCATAGCTGCAGGCCTTCTTTCTCTATATTTTCCCCATCTCTATGGCTCTGGCAGGAACTATCAAATCAAGAATTACCAACAGTAACACACACAAAAGAATGGCTTAGACAACCACAGAAAGACCACAGTGCCTTTGAACTACATGGGAATGAGGGTCCTAACATCTGGAATCCCATCACTTTCAGAACATCCCATGTGCCTTGTTGGCATCCTGGTCACAGGGACACTGCTCTGTACTGTAAGATCATATGCTCACATGACCTTATGACTAAAAACAACACAAAATATATGGGTATGTTTTAGACTGGAGTAGGCTTTATCACTCAATAATGATCTACTCAACTAAAGACCACAAATTAGCAAACAAATAAATGAACACATAAACTGCAAAATCAACACTGAGGGTCAAATTGCCACCCGCTGATCAAATCTACAAAGAGCCTGATCAAAGATTGCCTCAAAATGGGAAGCTGACTTGCCTAGAATAGAAGCAGTGCATCCATAAATATACAAACCTTCTGTTAATATGCATATGTGCATGTGTACATGTGCACACTCACACACTCAGTATTTGACAAAAATGCTGGGTTTCCAAGCAGCTTCAAATTCAGACCAATGTATCAAATAGTTCAATACCTCACTTACTAAACCAAGTATTAAAAAACTACACAGACCTCCAGCCTATTGTGAGAAAGTCCTAGAATCAAGACAATGTGCCCACTGGTATAACAGCTGCATGACTATTATGGAAGTAACCAATTGCTTTCTGATGAAGTTGACATTGTTCCACAGGAAGAATGCATTGCAATTATGGTATTACAAACCTGATCAGAAAGCCAGGGCTGAACCTACTAGTGTTTCTTTACTAAATGGACACATCAAACTGCCTTCTAAATGCTTATGCTTATACCCATAGGTTAGTGCTGCCCTCAGCCTTGGTCAGAAAAGCCTCTATTTGCAGTGGGTGATAGTTAATGCCAAGATTCATAACTGGTCAAAGTACTGAGACTAAGTGACTGATGAATGTTCAGCCCTAAATAGGATATCCGTATCACCCCTTCTCCAATGACTGGAGAACACTGTGGAAGAGCAGGTGGAAAAAAAGTAAGAGCTGGAGGATGGGAAAGATTGTTGTGAAATGCTGTATCCTCTGAACATGACATGGCTGTGTACCCATGAACTTACAGCAACAGTGCATGCCCATATAAGACCTGCACAAGATTGGGCCATCACTCTTCCTTTGTGGATGAGGGAGGGGCTAATAAGCCTTTATCTCTCCCTGAAGCACTATAGGCAGCTAATGGCTGCTAGGGAAAGAGAATCATAGTCCTCAATGATAAATTGTCCTGGCTGGGGTAAATAATCCCACTCATGCTCACATAGGCAACCCTAGGTAAATGCAGGAGGAGACGTTGGGAAGAAGGGGTTTGGTGGGAGCAGGAAAGGAATAGAGAGAGAGAATGGTGGGGGGGCGCTATAAGCCAAGTATTTTGTGTGTGAAATTTAAATTTAAACTTTTTTCTTTTTCTTTTTTCTTAATCTTTTTGATACAGGGTCTCCCTGTAGCCCCAGCTGGGCTGGAACTTGCTATATAGACCAGGCTGCCCTTGAACTCACAGAGAACTGCCTGCCTCTGCCTCTTGAGTGCTGGGATCAAAGGTATGTGCCACCAAGTCAGGTTTAAATTTTAAATGTAAACAAAGAAAGCCCGAGAATCAAGAGATAATGCTTTCACTTGATAGTGTGTTTATATTATAAAAATAATTCCAACATATTTACTTACAGAATTTTGAGGATTTAGTTTCATCTTCATTCTTCGCATCATCTCAAAATCTTTTATAGTTCTGTAAAACAGGCCTATCATTACTTGTTAGAAAAAAAAATTAAAAATTATAGTAAGAAGAGGTATGTCTTTCAATACAAAAATAAACTGGCATTAATGCAACTTTTACTAAAGTGTTTTAAGAAACAACATACAAATCAGTAAGTCACCACAATCTGTACCTTAAAAAGCATAATGCTGATACATGCCTTAAAAGTACTACAGCTTGAAAAAACAGAAATAGGCAAAGCATCAGCCAGCAAACTTTAACTCCAGACTGTTGCTCCATCCTTAAAAGTTAAGAAACTAACAAGTACCCTCTAAAAAATATCAACATGGATTACATTTCTAGTTGCTACTCACCATTTTTCCCTTCAGAAAAACTCTGGGTAATAATACAATAGGTGATTGATATTTGTAAAATATGAAGTATCTTTTAGAATTAAATAGCCACAAAATTATGAGGGTATGTTTGCTGAAAATATAGTCTATAGCTACATATAAATGGAGAATCCAATTAACATTCCCTCTTCATTATAGAGAAAACACAGTGGTTCACAGGGATTAAAAAGATTCTAGAATTGATAAACACAAGCCAAATGAGAAAGGGATTCAAACCCATTAGTTTAATCCAAACCAGAAACCTGAATGTGCTGGATCATTTTGATCAACCTGACACAAAATAAGTCACCTGGGAAGAAGGAACCTCAATTGAGGAATTTCTACCATCAGACTGATGTGTGGGCAATCTGTGAGGCATTTTCTTAATTGTTCAATGATGTGGGAGAGTCCAGTCCACTGTGCGCAATGACATCCCTAGGTAGGTGGGCCTAGGCTGTATAAGAAAGGTAGCCAACCAGAGGGAGCTAGCCAGTAAACAGCATTCCTCCATGGTCTCTGCTTCTGCATCCAAATTCCTGCCCTACTTATGTTTCTGCCTTCACTTTCCTCTACGATAGACTATGATCTGGACTTCTAAGTCAAATAAACCCTTTCCTCCCCAAACTGGTTTTGGTCAGTTTTTTCTTTCTTTTTTTTTTTTTTTTTAACATATTCAGTAACACACTCCAGAGCAAGAGTCCCTCTCTTTCACAAGTGGGTGCAAGTTTTTAGGTTCACAGTTGAGTTAATACAATTATATAATATTGAACTCAGTATAAGGCCCCGGAGAGAGAGGCCTGCGGGTCTGGTCAGTTTTTTCTTACTAGAGAAATTAAGCACTTAACAAACACTGAATGTGTTGCTATGGTCAAAAAAGGCAAAGAAAACTAGTGAGCTCTGAGAGAGGAGGAGACCCAGGGCCTGGATTCTCGAACCAGAGCACAAATCTTCCTGGAACTCTTGGTATAGCAGGGCAGGATGGGCTGCCCCTCCTCCACCTTCTGAAAGAGTGCTAGTCAAGGATAAGGGCTGGGTGAAAGGGAGGAGCAGAGACAGCAGCAAAAGGAAAGCACGTGACATTACAAGCATTGAGGCAGAGATTTTTATAACAAAAAAAATCTGGGGCTGGAGAGATGGCTCAGCAGTTAAGAGCACTGGCTGCTCCTGCCAAGGACCCAGGGTCAATTCCCAGCACCCACATGGTAGCAAACAACTGTCTGTAACTTCAGTTGCAGGGAAATCCAACACCTCTTCTAACCTCTGAGGGCACTACACAACACAGGTGCACTTACACACATGCAGGCAAAACACTCATACACACAGCCTAAAGAAATCCCCCAAATCAAAATCCAATTAACCCACCACATCCAACTGCCTCCTGTATTTAGCCCCAAAAGAGAAATGCTACTTTATGAATTTGTTATAAAATTAGTGCTACGGGTTAAAATAAAATGGTTTCAAGAAGGTTTGGGGAACATGGTTAAATCAGATATAAATAAGGGGCTGACTAAGACAGTGGGTCCTTGAGGGGACTGGCACAGGTAAGACTGGCACCTTAAGGGGCTGCTTCTCACAGGCGAAATCTTGGGCCAGTCGGGCCAAACTTAACTCACATTCAAACTTATATTCTTAGTAAGTCATTTCCTAGTTTTTAAAGTAGAACAAGTCCTTTAAAAAGAAACCTAACTGCAGGAATTAGGGAAATGACACAGAAGATAAAGCACTTAGAGCACAATATGAGGACCAGAGATGGGATCTCTAGGACCCATGTCAATATCAGGTAGATCCTCAGAGCAAGCTGGCTGGCTAGACTAGATGAACTGGCCAGCTCTGAGTTCCAGTGAGAGACCCTACCTCCAATATATAAGGTGAAGGGTAACAGAGGAAAATACCCACAACCTCAGGCCTCTACATGCACATGTGTGCATATGTACTTGCACACACATGCACCTAAACACACATAAACAAGTGCACGCACATGCACACACACACGCACACGCACGCACACACACACACACACACACACAATTAATTTCATAACCAAACGCTAAACAGAATAAGAACTGACCTTTCAGAAAGCTTGTCAGAGAGTTTCTCAAGGAACTGCATGACAGTCTCTAAAAATGAAATAAAAAAAAAACCCTTCAACTTTGTGAACATGAACATATGTTAAAATTACATATATTATCACACATGTCAAGTCTATGCCAAAGGGATGATTTGGGTTTTTTTTTAATTTTTTTTATTTTATGTGTATGAGTGTATTGCCTGTGTGTGTGTAAGTGCACCTGTATTGTACAATGCCCTTAGAGGTCAGAAGGTGTTGGGTTTCCCTGGAACTGGAGTTACGGACAGTTGTTTGCTGCCATGTGGGTGCTGGGAATTGAACCTGGGTCCTTGGCAAGAGCAGCCAGTGCTCTAAACCACTGAGCCATCTCTCTAGCCCCTAAAGTGATGATTTTCAAAAGGAGGCAGAGGGGCTTTCATATGCTCAGTTTATTTTCATTATCTCTAGATGCCAAAAATCTACTGGGAAAAACAAACAACTGTAGGAGTAATAATCCAAAGCCTTAGATTATACCCCAAATTAAAGCATTAATGAGAGGCAAAAGTTTAAAACTCTAAACATTCCATCCTAATGTATGGAAAAAACTATCACAGACAAGCCTAATTTTTTCCTAAGTTTCAAGATCACTAGACTCTGGTTTGAGTCTAAACATCAGCGAATACCTGTAATCTTCACACCTGGGACACTGAATCAGGAGTCAAGGCCAGCCCACATGGGCTACAAAGTGAGACCTTCTCTCAAAAATACTCAACATCTTTAGCTACTAGGGAAATGCAGATCATATCCCACCTATCCTAGTTTGTTTCTCCATTGCTATGACAAAACACTGTGACCACTACCAACTTGGTGAGGAAAGGGTTTATTTAGCTTACATCTCCTGGGTCACAGTTCATCACCAAGAGAGTCCAAGATAGGAACTCAGGGTAGGAACCCAGAGGCAGGAGCTGGAGAACAGGCCATGGAGGAACACTGCTCACTGGCTTGCTCCCTGGCCTAAGTTCAACCTGATTTGTTATACAATACACAACAACCTGACCACAGGTGGCACTGCCCACCATCCCCACACCATTCAACAATCAAGAAAATGCCCCACAGACATGACCACAGGCCAATCCACCAGAGGCAATTCCCCAATTGGCAAGGATGGGCAGGGAGGAACCCTTGTCACTGCTGGTGGGCATGTAAACTGGTGCAGCTACTACAGAAATCAGTACAGAGATTCCTCAAAAATCCAAAGAACTACCATGAGATCCCTATACCAGTCCTGAGTATGATAACCAAAGTCACTGCTGGTATACCACCGACACACTACTCACAACAGCCAAATTATAGCAACAGCCTAGGCTCTATCAACAGATAATGGATAAAGAAAATGTGAGGCATATGATGAAGTTTTATTCGGCCAAGAATGAAATTATGTCATTTGCAGGAAGAATGGATGGAACTAGAGATCATCTTTTGAGGACATTTTTATTCTTTCAGAATTTCATACATGCATACAATGTATTTTGATCATACCCACCCCCTACTGTCCCCTCCAGCTCCTACCACACCCTCCCATGTCCCTCTCCCAACCTCATGTCCTCAGATCATCTTATTAAGCAAAAATAAGTTCAAAGTCAGAAACACAAATATCACATTTTCTTCCATGTGGAACCTACATTTTATGCACAGATATATACACAGACAGGTACACACAGACACACACACACACACCATGAAAACAGAAAGGATACAATTTGGGAAGACTAAGAGGACTAGAGGGAGGGGGTAAATAGGAGAAGGTAAATGGGAGTGAATATGGTCAGAGTTCATGACATATTTAAACAAATATGTGACTATGAAACCCATTAGTTTATACAATATATACTAATAAATATATAAATAATATCAGTACAGTTTAGAAATATAATTTACCAAAAATTAAAAAGCAACGTTTTCTGGATAATTACTATTATTTTTACATACAACTGTAGAACAATCTATTCAGTAGCAATACCAAAAGAAAATGACGAAATGAGAACCATCAGCATTCTTAGTTCTAATAGGATTTTAAGTGCCTAGTGAACCGCTTCAGTGGCAGTCATCAGATGTGAGGAATCCACGAGGCAATGCAGCAGAATCATCACCATTTCCCATGAAGAAGTGCTTCATGGGCGTGTTTTCACTTAGTGCTTTCTGCCACTGACCTCAGTGTGCAGTGCTTTCATGTGTATTTTGGTTGGCCACAAACACTGTTTTTATATCTTCCAGATGAGCTTTTATACGGGTTTAAGTTTCTCTCCCTCTCTTTAAGCTGTATCTCCTTTCTGAGTGAAATAAAAGGCTAAGCAAAGAACGGGGTGAACATAAACCACGAAGCCACAGGGTCCGTGCCACTGTCATACTGGACAAGTCTCAGTAGACTCAGTCTGAAGACACAGCCTCATGTGCCAAGTGAAGTGGCATCAGGAAGAGTAGGAAGATAAACCGTCCCATCCTCAGAGCTGAAATCCCATTTCAGCAGATCATTCTAGTTCCAACGTAGGATAGTTTTCAGATAGATCATTTATTTCTAGATAACCATATTTTATTAATAGTCACCCATTTTACTTTTCTGTTGCTATGCAAAAAAAATCTGCTTCATTTAACCATATTAAAAAGTCTGGATGAAGGGCTGGGGAGATAACTTAGTAAAGTGCTTGCCATGCAAGCATGAGGACTTGAGTTCAATCCTCCAAAACCCACAGAATAAATACCAAGTGTGGTGGCAAATGCCTACAGCCCCAGCACAGAGAGGCTCCCTGAGGCTCAATGGCCAGCTAGTCTAGTCTAATCTGTGAGGTTCAGGTTCAGTGAGAGATCATGTCTCAAAAACAAGGTGGAGAACAACTGAGGACGACATCCAACACATAAGGACTGAATGTGAGATTCCCCCAAAATAAACCCAAGCCTTTGCTCACGCACAGTGGTTTCTAATTCGCCCGTCATAACCTGGGTTACGCTCTCCTGCCACCTTGTTCTTGGTGAACACTTACCATTCCTTCAAGTGTCACTACCTTCCTGAAACTCACCAGCCACCTAATCAGCTGGCAGACACCCACCTGCTAAAATTCCATGGCACTGTTGTGTGTGTACTACTCACCTGACAGTAAACTATAAATCCTCAAGGACACTATCACATCTTATTGACTAACCATCCCATCTCTCTTCAAAATGTCACCATACTAACACCTGGGCAAATCGCTACTGAAAGGATGTTTTAGTTGCTGTGAGTTCAGTGAGCTCTAATAATGCTGGCTGGCAGATGACCAGTTCCCAGTCCTCTCTACACTGACCTGCCCCTCAGCATCCGTCAGTGCATTCCTCCCTTCCCCTTAAGACCTCTTCTGATCGCTTCCCGTAGGACACACTCTGCTTCCTTTCCTTCACTGCCCACCACTTCTCAGCAGCACTCATGGTTCCTCACAGCCAGACCTCAGAGTAGCCCAGAGCCCAGCTTGATCTTCTACACTTTAAATACAGTCTGTTAGTGACCTCATATACTCCCATGCCTTTAAATAAAGTCTCAAACTTACATCCACAGCTCAGAACTCTCAGCCCCGCAGCCATGTGCCCAATATGATCACTTGCAAGTCAACAGCATCTAGACCTTATCTTGAAGCAAACCAAGCTCCAGTCCCCAACACAGCAACTTACTGTCTTTCTAGTTGCCCAAGTTAAAACACCATCAGATTCAAACCATCATCTCTACCCAGAAGCTAGGGCCCACTGACCAGCTGCTCTGCTGCCGAAGATACCATCATCTCTCCTCCTGAGTGTCACAATAGCTTCCACATGCTCTCAGCTCACCCAGCCATAGTCTAGTCTGGCTATCAACTACATGTCATTACAATGTGAGTCAGATCACTTCCCCTTTCTGCCCAAGCCCCTCAAAGCCCTCTTATCTCACTCCAGTCAGAGGCTTCCTTCAAGTCGTCCCTCAGCATAGCTCTTTCTCCAGCACACTCTACTTTGGTTTTTCCTCAAATGTGTCAGGCACGTTTCTTCTTGAGAATTTGGTACATGGTTGCAGCTTCTCCACAGTAGGCTGCAGATTCATTCCGGTGCCCTGCCAGGCCTACCCTCACCCACACCACATTCTGTATACACATCACATTCTGTATCAACTTCCCTGGTGGCGGCAGCACCACTGTACACTCCGTGCCATCTCCCCAAACTGTTCTGCATCTCCACAGCTTGCTAACTAACCAACAGCACACCGGCCACATGCCTGGCCCACATGTTTTGCCCTTCCCTGGGTCTCTTCTAAGTATGCAAACTATACAAAGCAACCACTACCATTTCCTGCCACAATAAATTGCTCCCAGAGTTTGGAAGAAAATGTGACAGACAGGAGCTGAGGAAAACATTGATACAGAGGTGAAAACTGAAGAGGAAAAAGATGGAAAGGATCCCATGTCAACTCTCAGCGGCTTCAGAGATGTGTACAGGTTCCAACTGTGCCACTTCTTAGGAATATAGCCAGCCTTGATTCCTTCTGTGACACATAAGCTA
Organism: Nannospalax galili; assembly: GCF_000622305.1. Taxonomy (NCBI): domain Eukaryota; kingdom Metazoa; phylum Chordata; class Mammalia; order Rodentia; family Spalacidae; genus Nannospalax; species Nannospalax galili. The sequence goes on along the minus strand of NW_008360316.1, from coordinate 4,053,628 downwards.
ATTCCTGCTTCACAGGGCTATCAGGGAGTTAAATGGCACATAATGACACAGTAAGCACTGAATAATATTCAAGTGTCATTATTGCATATAACATAAAAGCAAAAATATTCTATTTTAATAGAATTGACAGTGACTACAAAAAAACCACAAAATTAAACTGGGCATGGTAGCGCACTCCTATAATCCAACTCTAGCGAAGTGAAGGCAGGAAGGTCAGGTTTGAGGATAACCTAAGATACATAAGACCTTGTCTAGAATAAAGAAAAGAGGGGTCTGGAGAGATGGCTCAGTCGTTAAGAGCACTGGCTGTTCTTGCAAAGGACCTGGTTCGATTCCCAGTACCCATGTGGCAGCTAACAACTGTCCATAACTCCAGTTCCAAGGGATCAGACACCCTCTTCTGACCTCCATGGGCATTGCATGACATGGGTGCACTTACATCCATGTAAGCGATACGTTCATACACTTATACACATAAAACAAAAATAATAAAATGTTTTTAAAAAAGAAAAAAGAGCCAGGTGTGGTGGCGCACACCTTTAATCCCAGCACTCGGGAGGCAGAGGCAGGTGGATCTCTGTGAGTTCAAGGCCAGCCTGGTCTACATAGTGAGTTCCAGGACAGCTGAGGCTACAGGGAGACCCTGTCTCAAAAGACCAAAAAAAAAGAAAGAAAAGAAAAGAAAAAAGAGAAAGATAAAATAAGATACATAATATATAAAATCTATATAATATCAATTTAGGAGTTAAGTTATATGAAACCATTTTAAGAACTAGCTTTTAAGATATAACCTGGTAGTAGAGTATATGCCTAGCATGTGTGAGGCTCTGGGTTCCATACCCAGCATGGGGGGAGGGGGGAGGGGTGCTTTAAAGGTTCAAGGACAAAGAAGTCCAAGGACAGGAGATAGTATAGCATAGAGCTTATCATGGAAGGGTAAGTTTGGAGCCACACCTCGAAAAGATGCAACTACAATCCAGGACACCCATCTGGAGTCTAACAGGTCAAGGGCAATATAAAAGCTAAGACTGGAAAGGTGGAAGGGAACTCTGTGGAACAAGTGAATGTGCTAGTAAAAGAAGGGATGGAGACAACAAAGAATGATGGAAGTCCTCCACAGAGTCCTTCTCAGTGCTCCCTCTATCCTCAACAGCATGTGCCGGTGCTCCACCAGAAACTCTGCACTGCCTCCTTCTCCTCCCTCTCCACCAATTCCCAAGTCATCACTCTGACCTCCCAAGTACATCTTGAACCTAAACAGCTCTACCATCTTCAATACCCTACTGCTGATCCACTGCCTAAATTATAACGGAACCACTTAAAGGCCCCAGAAGAAGCTTCTGTACACTCCTATTACTAGCTTTGAGCAATACCCTCTCTTAGATATCCTGAATCTAAGGACCTCAGCACAGCACAAAGCCAGTTTATCAAACCCAAAGAACACTCCCTTGCCCACCCAACACAGACCTTCCAGGCAGCGTATACACAAAATAAAATACCTTCACTGAACACAATACCTGCCAAATTATTAGCTCTATTTAAAGATGATTTCTATCAAAAGGTGTTGAAAATCTCAATAAATGGTTTTCTGAATGTGCTAAAAATAAAACATTGTTGGGCATGTAGGTGATGTCTGTAACTCCAGCATTCAGGACGCTCAGGCAAGAAGATCCTGAATTCAAAGACAGGTAGGTTATGTGACAAAACTGTTTTTAAAAGAAATCATTTATAGCAATTTTAAAATCAGAACTTCAGTGCTGGGAGTATAGTTCCCTTGGGTAGATTTTGAGCACTGCCAAAATCCATCCATCCATCCATCCATCCATCCATCCATCCATCCATCCACCCAAAGTTCCATTTCATAAAAAATCCTGTTTTGTTCTACAAAGCTGGATAAACAGGCTTACCTGGATTTTGAGCTATGGTTCCGCGGAGGGCCCTGTGGGAAAATGTAGAATACCCCACTAACTTTGCCAGAAGATCCCTGCTGCTTAGCAATTCTTCTAAGCACTTCAACTGACCAGCACTGGGATAAAGAAAAATTTTATAAGCAGCTTCTCGAACCTATGTTTTAAAAAAGGGAAGAAAAAAAAGTCAAAGATCTAAACATCACAACACAAAGTCCCACACAACAGCACAGTCCAGTGCTCCCCACTTTATCTGCAGACAACCATCACTTTCAAAGTATATGAACAATTTACACCAGGTAACAGAGCTTTTATGGGGTGCAACAGCACACCAACAAGAGTTCTTTGGAAGGACAAACGTTTAGCCAAAGCTTTGTCTCTGTACCATAACACATCGAATGCAGAAGAAAGGACTTCACAAATTAAAAAGAAATCTCAGAAACCTACAAGGTCAATCGCTGTTTACTGTATTCCAAAACAAAGTCTTTAAGAGACATGAATTTTAAACATTTTCATTACTCAAAGCATTTGTAAAATTAATAATGTCACAAATTAAATTTTCAGGGCTTAGTAATACTGAAAGATTTTTTTTTTTTTTTTTTTTTTGGTCTTTTTGAGACAGGGTCTCCCTGTAGCCCCAGCTGTCCTGGAACTCACTATGTAGACCAGGCTGGCCTTGAACTCACAGAGATCCGCCCACCTCTGCCTCCCAAGTGTTGGAATTAAAGGCATGTGCCACCACGCCCAGCAATACTGAAAGATTTTTAAGACTACAGTATTATATTATTAATTGATTTGTGGTTAAGACAGCAGCAAAAGACATCCACTGGTGTTCAGATGGGAGTGACGCAACAAAGTAAACAGAGGACTCCTACCAAGTCATCCCCTGCTTCTGCATGCAGACCATCAATTACTACATGATTCCTGTCCCGGGCAAAGTGGTGCTGGATATGCTCTGGTAAGAGCTGCTTCTGAATCTTGTTGGGAGAGTGGCTTCCCATGAGAAATGTACTGCTCAAATCCAAGATTTTAACATTGAGGTCCACCGCTCTTCTACGCTAAATGTGGAAGGAGGAACAGTATTTAAAAGTGAATCAAATTAGTATTTCAGACTAACCAGACAATTTCTAGTGGTAGGAAACCAACATCTATATTACTGATATAGAACACTTACGTATAATGTAGAAAGTAAAACAAAACAAAACAAAAAACACTTTCATTATGTGAGCCAGAGGAAATTAGGCAATGAGACAAAACAGTAGCAAACACACAACAGGAACCCAGATTGAAGGTCCTAATTTGCACATATGCACTGCTGTAGAAAGACAGTAACAAAGTCATTAACAGCAGACCCGAGCACGGCACTCGTCACCCCATTCAGGAAGCTAAGGCGGAAGGATCATAGGCTCAAGGTCAACCTACCTAGGCTATGAGTAAGACCCTGACTCAAAAACGTGGGCGGGGGGCAGGGGGCAAGACCTGAGAGACTGAGGGACTGAAGCCTGTGGGGCAAGGCCATGTCTTCTGTACTATGTGGTACATGGACCTTGTATCTACCAGCCCTTCACAGTCATGTATGATGTGACTGGTGATGAGAGTCATGTGAGTTTTAGCTTGCCAGTCACATCTTCAATCTTCTGAGAAAATGAACACTAAGAAATCACTTCAAAATTTTGGGTTCTGAGAAAAGGTCTCATGTAGCCCAGGCTGGCCTATAACTTACTATGTAGCTGAGGATGAACTTAAACTTTTGAATCTTTTGCTTCTATTCCCCTCACCCCCGACCAAATGCTGGGATTCCAAGCTTCCACCACCATGCCTGATTTCTGCAGTGCTGACGACTGAACCGTCATGTGCACTAGGCAAGCACTCTACCAACTGAGCTACATCCCCAGCACACACCACAAACACTTTTAAGATGAAATATAAACTGCACCCCATGTAATTTATCAGGTATATTAAAGGACGAGATATACATTTTCAGTTATCCCTAATAAGAAACCCAGTCAGTCAGGGTTCAGAGTGGCTCAGGATGGGTTTCAGGCAATCATCCATTCTGCCTTTATCATTAAGCAGCACTAATCTTTTTAAGAAAAACATGTAAGATGTAAATGTGTGCTTGACAAGAATATGAACGGGCTGGGGATGTAACTCAGCTGAGAGTGCCTGCCTATCATGCACAAAGCCCTGGGTTCAATCCTCAGCACTGTGACTGAGCATGGTGGTGCATACCTATAATCCCAGCACATGGGGGCTGAATGTTGGAGGATCAAAAGTTCAATGTCATTCTCAGCAACATAGTGATTCCATGCCTCTCTGGGCTACATGAGACCCTGTCTCACAAAAAACTTGAAACAAAATTAAGAGTTACATAAATCAGGTCTGGTGGTATGCACATGGAACCCCAGTGCTGGGGCACGCTAAGGCAGGGATCTCACATTTTCAGGCCTGGACTACACAGTAAGTTTCAGGCAAGCCTGGACTGACAGCAAGGCTCTTGCCTCAAAAAAGTAATTTAAATAGCCAGGCTTGGTGGCACACACCTTTAATCCCTGTACTCGGGAGGCAGAGATAGGCGGATCTCTTGTGAGTTCAAGGCCAGCCTGGTCTACATAGCGAGTTCCAGGACAGCTGGGGCTACAGGGAAACCCTGTCTCCAAAAGACAAAAAAAAAAAAAAAAAAAAAAAAAAAGGAAATTTAAAGATACAATAATAACCCAAAGTTTTCAATATAGAAAATTCAAATTATGGAAAAAATACTGCCAGGGCCTTGGAGATCTTTAGTCCAACCTTTTCTGTACAGTCATGTATCCCCACCTAGTGGTACTCACTGGAATAACAAAAATGATAAATAGCAGCTAGACATTATAGTTCGTAAATTTTCTCCAAAGCTTTTTATGAAAACAAATTACAAGGTAATAAAATGAATTATCTCCAAAACTTTGTCACCTGGTAAAATCTCTGGAAAATCAAAAACTGAGTTCACTTTCTGACTTCAATAATATGCTAGGCACATCATTTCTTCATTCTAAAGTAACAGTTCATTATACAACACTCTGAACTCCCAAAATCCTGTGAAATTGCTACAAATGATTCTTAAACATCTATTAAATTTTAATTCTTCAATTACATCATAAGACCTTAAGATAAAAAGTTAAACTGTCAAGTACAGAGATTCATCTCTGTAACTAGTCACTCAGGGAGCACTGATGCAGGATTGCTTGAGCCCGGCAATCCAAAGCCAGCCTGGGAAACACAGCAAGTCCTATTTCAAAAACAAGCCTACAAAGAACACAAGCTTTAATGGTTTGTAAATCCTATTTCTTTGGTGGTTTGCTTCACAATCTCATGTCTATAACGTAATGTTTGTCCCAGTAGGGCACCTTGAAGAACAGACATGAAGTCAAGAGGGAAGACTATGCTCAATCTATTTATCTTTCATCTTTAACAGTGACGAGCCCCCAGGGAGTTACTTGGTAGAAAAGAACAAGCATGCCTTAAGAACACCTGGTCGGTGACGACAGCAGCTCCATGCTGGTCAAACTCCACACTTAGGAAAGTTTCAGAAGCATCTTTTTTTTTTTTTTTTTTTTTTTTTTTTGGTCTTTTTGAGACAGGGTCTCCCTGTAGCCCCGGCTGTCTTGGAATTCACTATGTAGACCAGGCTGGCCTCAAACTCACAAAGATCCACCTGCCTCTGCCTCCCAAGCGCTGGGATTAAAGGCATGCACCACCACGCCTGGCTACCTTTAACAAAGATTCTGTAAAATATTACAAATATTTACATTCATTTCTAACTAGAAATGTTACTTCCAAAGATAACAAACTAGGAGTTGAGGCTGGGGCTCAGTTGGTAGAGTATTTGCCTAGCATACTTAGGAAGCCCTAGGTTTAAACTCCAACATCACATAAACCGAGTGGTGGCAAAGGCATGTAACACCAGCATTTGGGAGGTGGAAGCAGGAAGATCAGAAGTTCAAGCTTATTCTTGGCTACACAGTGAGTTCAAGGTCAGCCAGTGATACAAAAGACCCTGCAATCAATCAATCAATCAATCAATCAATCAATCAATAGACACCAAACTCAATGCTGACTAACATTAGAATGACTCATCATACACTCATGTGGTATTTTACTGAGTCCCAAACTGGTATGCATTAAAAAAGATGATCTGCAGTAGGCACAGAGAAGATGCAGAAGGTTTGTGATTCAATTCCCAATCCTGGGAGTGGCATAAGATCCCCATGTGCCTATAATCCTAAGCACTTGGGAGGCTAAAGCAGACAATCACGAGTTTGAGGTCAGCCTTGGCCTACATAGTGAGACCTTATATCAAGAAATGAAGAGCCAGGCATAATAGTACACGCCATTAGTCCCAGCACTCTGAAGGCAGGGGCTGGTGGATCTCTGTGAGTTCAAGGTCAGTTGGTCTACAGAGCCAGTTCCGAGCCTAAATAGTGAGACCTTGTCTCAAAAAAAGAAAAACAAAAGCTTTACCTTTTCTTCATCTAGATGGATTCCACTGATTTCAAAATCAAACATAAACAGTTCAGCCACGCGCCTAAAATAAAGTAAGTCCCAAGTTACAAAAGGCAATAAAAATTACCAACAAAAATCAGTATTTAAAATCAGTACTTATGAAATTTATTGTCAAAATCTGTTTCAACAGACCTACACAAGCATACATACAATCTGTTTGTTTGCTTTAAACAAGTGGCTAATATTTCAGTTAGGCAAAGCGCCCAGTTGACTGACAGCACTACACGCTGGTCATGTAAGAGCTTACTCCCTGTGCAGAGAAGGCAAAGCTCTGAGAGCCATCTTCCTAATTATCTCAACTCCATCCAAACCCCAGTGATTAGTAACAGAAAACAATTTACACTTGGACAGGATTTCAAAGGCCCCTCACAGATTTTCAGGTTTTCTTCCAACTAGAGGCGGCTAATGTGTAAAGAGTTGCACCAGAAGCTGGGTTCTTGGCTCCAGAGAACAGTTTTCTATGTCTGCCATGAGGCTTGGAACAAATTTCAAGTTTAACACCTTTTTCTGTCAACAATATGGTTCTTTAAATTACTCGTTTCTAGAGGTAGGTTAACCAAGTATTTGATACATCCTGACTCTGGCTTTTCAAAATGGTGTATTTACCTTCCTGATAATGTCATACAATATTTATTTATTTATTTGTTTTGGGAGATAGGATCTTGCTATGCAGACCAAGCTAGCTTCAAACCTGTGATCTTCCTGCCTTAGCTTCTTGAGTGTTGGGATTGTGGTGTGCACAACCACACTTCATGCAAATACATCTTGAATGACAAGAATTAAAGCTATTCCACACTTTTTATCATGATATTTTTAAATTTTTAATAACTACATGATTGGAAGAAGCATTTCACTACAGCTTTAACATATTCAGTTACACACTCCAGAGCAAGAGTACATCTCTTTCACAGGTGGGTGCAAGTTTCTAGCATCGCAGTTGAATTAGTACAATTATACAATATTGAACTCAGTATAAGCCCTGTAAGACATAAAACTGGATGAGTTTTTAACCTTTAAAAAAGATCTCCATTTCATTTTAGAATATATTGTTCCTTGAAGAAAGACTTGATATTGCTACTAAGACTGAGATGTTGGTGCATGCATCTCTAATCTGTATGTGTGATTATTACTAGTCATAATCGGTTGCACTTGGATCCTTGGTGCCTGTGATGTCTATAAAGTCATCGGGTAGATTTCAATGGTAATGTTTATCACCTCTACTAATTAACGTGATATAAATTTCCATGCTTCCTCCTCAATATAATACATTTTTTAAAATTGATTTATGTGTGTGTATATCACACAGAACATCCCAAACCATCTTATTCAACTATACACCCACTTCCCAGATGGCACCCTCCCATAGCCTCCCTCCCCTTACTAGAGACCTTATACTCTGATATCCCTGCTACTGTCTGCTGTGTTGTTGGCACCCCCAGCCATTCTCCACTACTTGTCCATCTGGTGAATCTAGTCAGCCTATCTAGAGGTCTGTTTTAGGAGGGTCAGCTGTTCCTCATCTAGCGGTACTCAGCTATCAATATTCCTTTAGATAAGATTGGGGTCTGCTGTTCACTTTCCCAGTTCTATGCTGGGTTACTATCTGGGAGACACTTTGGCTACCCTGGCCAACAGAAAAGAAGGTATCTCCTATCAGGCATTGTTGCTTGTTATGTAGCCTTTAGTTTTACATATGGACTCTTAAAAAATTATATTGGTCCCTTTAATCTTTGGCAATACTTTCCTTTTGGATGTTTAAGGCCATACAATTGGCCAGATAAATCAATTTATTTTCACTCTTAAGGTCATTTGAGGATCTGTTCCTCAGGGGTCACATGGGCTCAGGAGGAGCCCCTGGCTCCTTTCTTTTACCAGTTCTGCCTATGTGAAGACAAGTCAAAGGTCCTGCTCAACAATGGCTGGTTACTCTTAGAAGCATGGAGGAAATAATCCCTGTGTTGACCCTCTTCTTTGTAGACTGGACACTGGTTCAAGTCCATCTGGTGGGGTCTCCTCAGCCTGTTGATCAAGAGGACAGGTGACCCACCACAATTACAGGACCTTTTTGAGAGATGCTCATAGTCTCCTGGAATTAGTTGACCTAGGAGGACAAGGAGCAAAAACTGTTCTTTATGTCCCTCTGACCAAATTATTATAGGCCTCAAAGTATGTCTGTTAAACATCCAAGAAGGTTAGTTCCACCAGTTCTTTACTTTTAATTACTGTGGGTCATGTAGCTAAATCTTGGGCAAAGACCAATTGTTCTCAGATACACCCTACCTAGACATATATTTCTTGATCTGGAATGTATAATTTGTCAGTAAGTTGTAGGAGTAATATGGTTCCCTCTGGTTTTCAAAACTAGCTAGGCATTATTTATCTCTCTCATTGTCTCACCCCTGCAACATGCTTTTCCCACTTAAGGTGCCCCCATTTCCACTCTTTCTCCCTTAATAATACCCTTCTCCTATGGTCGTACCTCTCTTGAGCTCCTTCTTTCCCTTTATCCCCTCGGTTCCTTGTATACCCTTCCCTCCCCCTCCCTTAAACTAACCCAATTTTTATCCATATCTCCCTTATTAAGGCCTGTTTCCTACTGTTCTTCTCTTTCAGGATCTTTCTTTTTCCTTTACCTCCCTGTTTCCTTTCCATTATCCTGGTTTCTGTAGTTATGTCTGGTTGCTTACTTATTTATCAGAGTCTGATCCTAGGATCCACATATGAGGGAGAACATATGTCGATTTTTTTTCTGAGTCTGTGTTACTTCACTTAGTGTAACAGTTTCTAGTTCCATCCATTTACCTGCAAATTTCATGATTTCATCTTTCTTTACTGCTGAGTAAAACTCCATCGTATAAATGAGCCACATTTTCATTATCCACTGGTAAATTGAAGGACACTTAGGTTGCTTCCATATCTTAGCCATCATCAAAAGAGCAGCAACAAATATGGATATACAAGTATCTCTGCAATAGGATGAGTTCTTTGGGTATATGCCAAGGAGTGGTATAACTGAGTCAAATGGTAGGTTAATTTGTAGCTTTTTAAGAATTCTCCACACTGCTTTCCATAGGGGTTGAACCAGTTTGTAACCCCACCAGCAGTGGATGAGTGTTCCCATTAGCGTTCCCTTTTGTCCATATCCTCACCAGCATTTGGTATCATTTGTTCTCTTAATCTTGGTCAGACTGACTGGGGTAAAGAGAAATCTTAAGTTGGTCTTAAGTTGCATTTCCCTAATTACTAGCGATGTTGAACACTTTTTACGAAGTTTCTTAGCCACATTTATTTCTTCCTTTGAGAATCCTTTTAATTGGGTACTTCTTGTCTTGATTCTCTGTTTTTTGAGTTCATTATATACTCTGGATACCAAACCTCTGTTGGATGTGTCACTCGTGAAGATTTTCTCCCATTCTGTGGGTTTCCGGTTCGCTTCCCTGGTTGCCTCCTTTGATGTACAGAAGCTTTTTAGTTTAATGAGGTCCCATTTGTTAATTCTTGTCCTTGTTTGCTGAGCAATTGATGTCCGGGTTAGAAAATCCTTTCCTACACCTGTATCTTGTAGGTTTTCCCCAATGTTTTCTTCTAATAGTTTCAGGCTTTACATTGAGATCTTTGATCCATTTGGAATTGACTTTTGTGCAGGGTGAAAGATAGGGGTTTACTTTCGTTCTTCTACAGGTGGAGATCCAGTTTTGCCAGCACCATCTGCTGAACATGCTCTTTCCTCCAGGGGCCCCTGCGGCCGCCCCTCCACTCTCCCGGTGCTGTCTTCGGGTGCCGCTCCTCTGTTCGTACAGGTGACACCTGCAGCATCTCTCCATTCACATGGTATCACATGTGTGCCACCTCCAATCGCACAGGAGCCGCCTCTGATCACAGGGGCGCTGCCTCCGATCACACGGGCACAGCCTCCTGGGTGCCATCTTCACTCCTCGCTGTGGCCACAAGCTGCGGCTGCTCTTCTGTTCACTCGGCAGTGCTGAGGCACCTCTTCTGCTCACCCAGTGCTGCCTCTGATTGTTGCTACTTCTGCCAGTTTCCGGACCCCAGGGCTGGTGAGGAGACTCTGTCAGCAAAGCCACATTCAGACACAGGAGACCCGGTTCATTGATGCATATCAGGTTTGTTGAAGAAAGGCACAAGCTTATATAGGGGTGGGGGTCCAGTCAAGAAGTTACAACTCAGATCTTTGGCAGGGCTGTGTCCTATCATGACATCGCGAGTCAGACACCTCATTAGCATACTGGGTTTCAGGTTACTTAGGTTCCGGTTTCCTTATGGAGCCTGGTTTCCTTGGAACCACATGACTAGGGCCGTCTAAGTGTTGCAATTTGGGATTTCAAGGGTGGTGATTAGGGAGTGGCGAGCTCTAGGCATCAGTCTCATGATCTGCCAAAGGGAGCAAATGTATTAGAGTGATGCTGGCTTCATAGAAGGAATTTGGAAGTTCTCCCTCCATTTCTATCTTTTTAAATAAATTAAGCAGTATTGGATGTAGATCTTCTTTAAATGTCTGATAGAATTCTGCTGTAATTCCATCTGATCCTGGCCTTTTTTTAGTTGAGAGATTTTGTATTACTGTATCAATTTCTTTTTGTGATATGGGTCTGTTTAAGCTGTTAATCTCTTCTTGGTTTAGTTTTGGTGGTTCCCATGCCTTTAGATATGCATCTATTTCTCTTAGGTTTTCAAATTTAGTAGCATATAGGTTTTTAAAGTATTCCCTTATATTGTTCTGTATCTTTCTCGTGTGTTGTGATGTTAACCCTTTCATCTCTGATTTTGTTGATTTGGGGGTGCTCTTTCTTTTGGCTAACTGGGCTGGCTAGAGGTCTGTCAATCGTGTTTATCCTTTCAAAGAACCAGCTCTTGGATTTGTTGATTCTTTGTATATTTTTCTTTGTTTCAATTTCAGTAATTTCTGCCCTGATTTTTGTTATTTCTTCTTGTCTGCTGGGTTTGGGTTTCATTTGCTGTTGCTTTTCAAGTGTCTTGAGTTTCAACCTTAAGTCATTTATTTCTGTTCTTTCCGATTTTTTAACATAGACACTTAGAGCTATAAACTTCCCTCTAAGGACTGCTTTCAGCATGTCCCAGAGGTTTTGTTGTGTTGTATTGTCCTTTTCATTTAGTTCCAGGAATACTTTTTTCTTTCTTAATTTCTCTTTTGACCCATTCATCATTCAGGAGTGTGTTGTTTAATCTCCATATGTTCATGTGGTGATTAGGGCTTCTTCAGGTGTTGATTCTAAGCTTTATTGCATTGTGGTCTGATAGAATGCATGGAATTATTTCAATCTTTTTGTATTTGTTGATGCGTTTTGTGCCCCAGGATATGCTCGATTTTGGAGAAGGTTCCATAGGGCACTGAAAGAAATGTCCTTTCGTGCTTGGGTGGAATACTCAATAGATGTCTGCTAGGTCCATTTGATATATGGTGTTGTTTAATTCAGATGTCTCTCTGTTAACTCTCTGCCCTGTTGACCTATCTAATGGAGACAGTGGGGTGTTGAAGTCCCCTACTATTAATGAGTTGGGATTAATATGGGTCTTAAAGTCCTGTAGTATTGTTTTTATGAAGTTGGGTACACCAGAGTTTAGTGAATAGATGTTCATGATTGTAATATCTTATTGATTTATTGTCCCTTTGATCAGAATGAAGTGGCCCACTTTATCTCTTTTGATTAGTTTTAAAGTCTATTTTGTCAGATATTATAATTGCTACACCTGCTTTTTTCTTAGTACCATTTGCTTGGTATATTTTTTTCCAACCTTTCACTTTAAGATAGTATCTGTCCTTGAAAGTGAGATAAGTTTCTTGCAGACAATAAAAAGATTGGTTTTGTTTCTAAATCCATTCAACTAGTCTGTATCTTTTGACTAGGGATTTCAGTCCATTGATATTTAAAGTTATCAATGTAAGATGTGTACTGATTCCTGTCATTTTGATTTCTGTTCAAATTTTTGGTGTAGCTGTGCATTTCTACAGTTATAACTTCATTAAGTTTCTTTTTGTAACCCCTTGGGTATAGTCGTTCCTTTCTTCAGCTCTTTGTATTGCTTTAAGAACTCTTTGAAAGGCTGGTTTTGTGGACATAAATTCTTTCAGCCTAGTTAGGTCATGGAATATTTTTTTCCCCTTCGACTATAATAGACATTTTGCCTGGGGAAAATAATCTGGGTTGGCATCTGTGGTCATTTAGAACTGGGAATACTTTGGTCCAGGCTCTCTGGCTTTCATAGTTTGCACT
>NW_008360316.1:4011007-4040660 GCF_000622305.1 Nannospalax galili | reverse complement strand
AACGCTGCTTACTGGCTTGCTCCCCTGGCCCCTGCTCAGCCTGCTCTCTTAGCCAACACAGGCCTACCTGCCCAGGGGTAGCATTATCCACTGTGGGCTGGGCCCTCCCACATCACTCAACAATCAAGAAAATGCCCCACAGACATGGCCACAGGCCAGTCCAATGGAGGTGTGTCAAGGTGACACTAAAGCTATCCAGCACAGTGTTTGATATGCTTCTTGTATTTGTGTGGGCATGTCTTTCTTTAATTTTGGAAAATTTTCTTCCAACATTCTGTTGAAGAGCTGGTCCATGCCATTATCTTGGGATTCTTCTCCTGCCTGTATGCCTATGATTCGTAAGTTTGGTCTTTTTATGGTGTCACACAATTCCTGCATATTCCAGTCTTGTGATTTCTTAAATTTTTCATAATCTTTGAGTGGTCTAGTTTGCACACTTTATCTTCCAGTCTTGATATTCTGTTTTCCATTTCATTCATCCTATTGGTGAGGCTTTTCCTGTCGATTCTAACTACTCTAGAGGACCGTTTTTATTTGGTGGGGATACTTTATTTTGGTTTTTCATGTTATTTTTTTTTTTCTGTGATTCTGACATGTGAATTTCTTTTGTAGTTTCTGATTCTTGTGTGAGACTCAAGGTTTAGGTCTTAGGTCTGCTTCTTTTTGTGAACTTTATGTGTCTTTGTGGTTTACTTTTCGGGCATGAAAAGCTAGTTCCTCTGAGCTTCTGGATCTTTCTTTTGATTTTATATTGGAGTGGCCAGATTGCTTTTGTCTTCAGGAGTTCTTACAGAGGCCCAAGTCAGATGAGGATCAGACACTCTCAGGCTTTCTCCTAAGGTCTGGAATCCCCCCAGGAAATTTTGTGAACTTTATGTGTCTTTGTGGTTTACTTTTCGGGCATGAAAAGCTAGTTCCTCTGAGCTTCTGGATCTTTCTTTTGATTTTATATTGGAGTGGCCAGATTGCTTTTGTCTTCAGGAGTTCTTACAGAGGCCCAAGTCAGATGAGGATCAGACACTCTCAGGCTTTCTCCTAAGGTCTGGAATCCCCCCAGGAAAGATTTTGGCTTCAGGAATTTGGGGGTGGACTGGCCTGGGACTAGGCCCAGGAAAGATGCTGGTCTCGGGCAGTTGGTGGCCATGCCACCCAGAGATGCAAAGGAAGATGGGGGTGGGAAGTGGCCCCAAGGGTTCCTGGGGACTGCACTGAGCAGCTGGGTTGGTCTGAATGCAAAGGATCAGGAAGAGTAAAGGTCAGCCCCAGCGTCCAGGAAAGAAGCTGGTGGGTCATGCAGGTCCAGGGAAGTAGAGGGAGGTGAGGTCGGGGCCAGGCCAAGGAGCAGTGCTCCTGGGGACCTGAGAAGGAACTGCATTGGTCTGGATGCAAAGGATCAGGAAGCATTTGTGTCTGGGGCGCCAAGACAAGGAACAGGACAGGACCCGGGCTAGGAGGAGAGACCGGTGGGGGAGATGGGCAGGTGAATGAGGCTGAGGGAGTCAAGGTGAGGAGGGCATGATGGACTTACCCTGGAGAGAGAGGCCTGCGGGTCAGAGAGAGGCCTGTGGGTCCTGTAGGCCCAGGGAAGCAGAGGGAGGTGAGGGCAGGGCCAGGCCCAGAAGCAGTACTCCTGGGAACCCAAGAAGGAACTGCGTTGGTCTGGATGCAAAGGATCAGGAAGCAGTGGTGGTTCCCCAGGTGTCTGAGGCACCAAGACAAGAAGTGGGACAGGACCCAGGCTAGGAGGAGAGACCGGCCGGGGAGATGGGAGGGTGAATCTATTCCACACTTCTTACCACCGCCCACCTCCAGAGCGCTAGAGATTAAATCCAGGATCTTGTACATATGAGGCAAGTACTCTATCACTGAGCTATGCCCAGCCCAAATTCTTGTAGAATTTTAAAATGAGCAGACCTGGCTCGGCATCTTGGTCTACGGCTGTAATTCCAGCACTCAGGAGGGAGAAGCAGGAGGATCACAAGTTGGAGGCCATCTTGCACTATATAGGGAGTTCTATATCCTGTCTCAAAACAAATTCAACAAACAACATTAACCACATAGTCGTCTATAATCTTTTTTTAAATTTTATTATTTTTATTTTATGTGTATGCATGTATTGCCTGCATGTAGGTAAGTGCACCCGTGTCATGCAATGCCCACAGAGGTCAGAAGAGGCTGTCGGATCCCCTGGGACTGGAGTTATGGACAGCTCTTTGCTGCCACGTGGGTGCTGGGATTTGAACTCAGGTCTTCTGCAAGAACAACCAGTGTTCTTAACCACTGAGCCATCCCTCCAGTCCCGTTATCTATATTCTTACTTAAACAACACAGAGTGCTTCACACAAGTCCCTACACTGGTCTCTTTATTCCACTTCACACCTATCTCTCTTTCTGAAAACCCTAAAAACATCACACTCCATTCTTATGCAAAGGTATGTCAAGCAAAGATACTTTATTGCATAACATCTATATTAAAAAAATGTATGGAGTTGGCTTTTTCTTGGAAAATTGTATGACAAACATTGAACAGGTCTTCCCATCCTTATTCATCAAAAGCATACCTTTAAAAAAAATATTTTATTATTTTTATTTTATGTATATGAGTGTATTGCCTGCGTGTATGTGAGTGCACCCATGTCGTGCAATGCCATGGAGGTCAGAAGAGGGCTTTGGATTCCCATAGAACTGGAGTTAAAAGATGGTTTGTAGCCACCATGTGGTGCTGGGAATCGAACCAGGTCCTCTGCAAGAGCAGTCAGTGCTCTTAACCACTAAGCCCTCTCTCCAGCCCCCAAAAGCATAACTTTTAAAAATTATTTTATTGTTTGACCATTTCATTCATGAAAAAAACTTTTAATGTTTGTGTTATGCTGTTTTATGAACTAAAAAAAATTCTATTTACCCCACTCCTGTTATGATTTCTTAAAACCTATGTGCAGTAGGGCATGGCAGTGCATACCTGTAAGCCCAGCACTTGAAGAATAGAAGCAGGAATCAAGGCCAGTCTAGGCTACATGAGACCCTGTCTCAAAAACACAACCAGCGAAAACACATAAGCATTTCTTTGTCCTTATTTCCTTTGAATAAATTCCAAGAAATTATAACTGATTAAAAAGTGCACACACTGATACAAATTGTTCTCCCTAAAGATCAATTTACAATTAGAGGACCCATTATCGCAGACCACTAACTCATTGTTCTTATGTTGTTACATGCATGCTAATTGATGTGCACTCTGTTTAATTGCACATTTAACAGTGGCAGATCCAATTTGGGGGTACCAATACTGAGCAAAGCACTTCATGTGAATTATTTTGTGTAAATCTCATTATAATCCTATGAAATGCTTCTTTACTACCCCTTTACAATGGAGAGAAACTAAGGCATGTAGCGCTATGGAGCCAACAGCCAAACCTGACATCCAATTCTAGAGCCCCATGCTCCCCACTGTCACTGAGCCTAGTGTTTACACTACAGCATGCTGGTGTCAGTGTGATGGCACTGTTGCTATTCCTTATTTTTATTTTACTTATTATTTTTATTTTATGTGTATAAGTGTACTGCCTGCATGTAGGTAAGTGCACCTGTGTTGTGCAGTGCCCACACAGGTCAGAAGAGAGCATCAGATATCCCTGGAACTGGAGTTATACACAGTTGTTAGCCATCATGTAGGTGCTGGAAATCAAACCTGGGTCCTCTGCAAGAGTGGCCAGTGTTCTTAATGACTGAGTCATCTCTCCAGCCCTGCCACTCCTTATTTTGTGAAATCAGCCTTTCACAAAAATAAATTCTGTGCTCATTTTTCTGTTCACTTTTCTTCTCCATTTATTCCAAGTAATTAATAAGGTCTCTTAACATAATAAATACATTAACCCTTTGCCAGGCAAATAACCTATCTCATTTGTATATTCAGACTTTCAATATGGAAGAATTTAGCCATATAAAGTTTGTAATTTTTTTTTTTTTTTTTTTTCTTTTTGAGACAGGGTCTCCCTGTAGCCCCAGCTGTCCTGGAACTCACTATGTAGACCAGGCTGGCCTCAAACTCACAAAGATCCGCTTGCCTCTGCCTCCCAAGTGCTGGGATTAAAGGCATGCGCTACCACACCTGGCCCTAAAGTTTGTAATTTTTATGTAATCAAATCAATCCTTAATTTTGGTAAAGAAATTTTGTGTAAAGAAAGCCTTTCCATATCCCAACATAGCACTACTTTTATGACTTCTCTTTTAAACTATTTTATTGAGCAATTGATTGACTGATCAAGCTAAGGACTAGATTTGAGACTTGTACATTGTACATACTAAGCAAAGACTCTATACTGAGCTATTACTCCCTTCCTTTTTTTTTTTTTTTTTAGTTGGACTTTAAGTTGTGCTGGAGCTCAGCTAGCCCTTGAATGTGGGATCCTCCTGTCTTAGCCTCTTTGAGTAGCTGGGATTACAGGCCTAAGCCACCATACCCACCTTTTTAAAAATATCTAAACTTTGATCAAGTA
Source organism: Nannospalax galili (assembly GCF_000622305.1). NCBI lineage: Eukaryota > Metazoa > Chordata > Mammalia > Rodentia > Spalacidae > Nannospalax > Nannospalax galili. Next base: position 4,036,164 of record NW_008360316.1, on the reverse strand, counting down.
ATTCTCTGTTCCCCCAGAATGCCACTAGCCTGGCACCGTTTACTAAAAGCCAAGTCTTTCCCTACCACATACTAAACATGGTCTCAGAAGGATCATGCCCCTGGCCAAGGTTTCTCCATTATTTCACTATTCTGACTACTCTGACTCAGGTATAAAGCTCTTCCAAACACAGTCATTTTTTTCTAAATACAGTATTTTTATGTATGTTTTTAATATCTGGTTTAGGTTTCTTTTGTTACTTTACCAATTTTTCCTGCCTATTCTGGCATATTCTTTACCACTTCAAAATCATTTTAAATATAACAGAAAAATGTTTTGTAGACATAGACAGGATAACAATAAGCTTACAGGCTAGTCAAGAACACCACTGGGTCTTCTTTTTTTAACTAAGAACGCAGTACATTTCTCCCCTTCAGTTGTTTATTATGCTTCCTAGAAGTCGTGTGTGTTCAAGTCTCCACTCTTTGCTTTCCAGAGTTTTTTCAAAGGTATAACTTCTGTTGTTCATGTAATAGGAACCTTCCCTCCCGTGTGTTTGTTACACTCTTTGTACATAAAAAACATAGTTTTAGAAAACCCCAAGTTAAAAGAGGCTTCTTTATGGATGGGCTTGTCACAGACTCTAAGCTATGAATTCTCCAAGATGGGGAAAAATAACAGATTCCAAAACTTCTAGAGCAATGTGTGAGACAATTCTGAATGGTTCGTTTCTTTCTTTCTTTCTGTTTAGCTCACTTTCGAGGAAGGGGTTGTGATGGGTCTGCCAACTCAACACAATCTAGAATCCCCTGAGAGAGAAGTCTCAATGAGGAACTGTTTGGATTGCATCTGCCTGTGGGCATGCCTCTGGAGGGCTACCTGGCTATGCTACCTGAGGGGGAAGCTGTGCCCCTGCAGGTGGCACCATTTCCTTGGCAGAGGATTCTGAACTGCGTAAGAGTAGGGAAAGCAAGCTGGACAGAAGCATGCATGCATTAATTAGATATGATATAAACAACTCCCAAAAGTTCCTCTGGCTGTGACTTCCCTGCTATGACAGACTGTAACCTGAACTAAAATAAGCCCTTTCTCCCCTAAGTCACTTTTGTCATGGTATTTTCTCACGGCAGAAAAGAAACCAACATACTCATGGAACTAGAATTTCAAGGAATGCATTAAGTCAGACAGTGCGCTACTCAGTTCAATCCTTCCTTCACCTTAACTGATCACAAGAAGACACCCTGTCAACTCTACAGCTCTCATTTTGCCCTGGTTTACACTTTGCCATAAGCATGGTCTAAGATACAGTTCCTTCAGAGTGCATGTCAACACTCTTCAATGAGGCTCAAGTGCCACGGTATTTCATTAGCTATTATCTCAAAATTTAGTTTTCTCCCATACCCAAAGTGTCCCCTTCTGGACTACAGATCTTTCACCTAGCTTATTCTGCCCAATGCATATGTCACTCTGCTCTTGTAAAGCACCTACTGGCATTTTTAGTGACATCAATATGTAATGGATCCTATTGGTACAAGTTCTTTGTATTTAAAACGGTCTGCTAGTCTAGACTTTTTACACAGTCAACATGAAAATGTCAATCTATTAAAAGAACTGGAGGATTCTACTGGGTCCCAAATAACCTTACTGGTAATACTTTTTACTGCTACATGAAGTCAGTATCAAGTGAGTATTAAATCTGGGATGATGACTACACATTCAAGTGTTCTTCTAATGAAGACAGTATCAATCCTAAAATTATAATCAAACAACTACCCTGATGGCAGAGCTAACCTCACTAATATCCTGAGCATCAGATGCAACCAAGAAAAACAAAATCAGGTTTCTGAGCACCAGTTGGTAGGGGAAATAAGCCCCCAATACTCAGCCTTGCCATGCTTCCACTGCCTGGAATTATATGCTGGACTGACAGCAAGATTCATTCCCATATGGCCCCCGGGGAAAAAGGCTCAGGTGATAAGCCACATATGGAGAGATGGACAAGGAGAAGGAAGCAGAAGAGGAAAATTAGGCAGTCAAAGAAGTGTCCATAAATGGAAAGGGACGAGTCAAAATGGATGAGAAAAAAAATTAATTTCTGTGTTATGACACAAATATCATGAGCAAATAAATAACAAACCTGCTATTCTTATCTTTTTTATTTATTACAACTTATTTATTTTGTTGTGGGTGGGATGTGGAGGATGCACACACCATGGCATGTAGAGGTCAGAGGACAACTCCAGGAGTTGATTCTCTCCCTCCACCATGTGGGTTGCAGGGACTGAACTCAGGTCATGAGGCTTGGTGGCAGGCACCTTTACCCACTGAGCCATCTCCCAGTTCTACACTTCTCTTATAAATAAATTTAAGCACAGAAATAAGGTACCTGAGATCATACATCAAATACTCCTGTGTACTGGCTTAGCATTAAGACTCTCATCACGTTGAGTTATTGTAATCTAAATTACTAATAATCCAAAGTTATTCATTTCAAGGATCTTGATATCCACCAAACAAACAAATTTGTTAATATCTTTCCATGGTGTCAATTATGGAAATGTAGGCATAAAGATGGTATAATTCTCAACTATTCAACTAAACAAGGTAGTCACTGGTTGTTCATCATGCAGCAATGAGCAAAACAGACTGAGCAGCACCCTCACTGAGTTCAGCCAGTGGGGCAGAGGGATGAAAACAAAGCTGGCAGATAAGATGTTGGTAGTGATTATGGCTAAGAAGAAAGTAATACAGGAAAGAAGATGGAGTCAGACAGGCACGGTTTGAAGAGAAGAGAGTGTGGCTGAGTCTCAGACAAAGTGCAGGAGTCGCAGGGATACCTGGAGAGGAACATTCCAGGTCCACAGTGCCCAGAAGGATCACATTCTCAGCCTGGCCTCCAGAGCCAATCATAAGCAACACAAAGGAATGGATGAGTACCTGGTTTCTGCATCAAGGGAATCCATAAGCTTTTTATCATCTAGTAATTTCTTCAGACTTTGATACAATTCCACATTTGTGTTCAACCTAGAAAAATGAAAACACATGATTTTCTAATCCCTTTTTTCTTAGACGGTAAGATACCCATGCCCAGACACCAAAATTTGGGAGTAGTTTTCTGTGTCTTTGTTGGGCCAGGAATAATAATAGCCATATTTAGAAACTGTTCAGTATAAGGACAGGCAATCCATTAAGCAAAATGTCAATGGCCCTAGCTATCCTAGACGATAAAGGGAAGCTCAAATTGAGTAGGCAGCTGCAGCAGAAAGACAGGAAAGAGGGGAGGGGAAGGGACAGTTTGGTGATGGAGAACCACTTTCCACTAGCAATATGCAGAGAGTGACTCTGTGGGGTTGTTTTGGTTTTTTTTTAATATTTTATTTTTCTTATTTTTATTTTATGTGCATTAGTGTATTGCCTGCATGTATGTGAGTGCACTCACATGTTGTGCAATGCTGTGTTGTGCAATGCTGTGGAGGTCAGAAGAGAGCTTCGGATTCCCTGGGACCTGGAGTTAAGGACAGTTCGTACCCGTTGTGTGGGTACTAGGAATCGAACCCAGGTCCTCTGCAAGAGCAGTCAGTGCTCTTAACCACTGAGCCATCTCTCCAGCTCCCGTGTGTCTGGTTTTTAATAACCTCAAAGAACGAAGGGGGCAAGAGAAGCTGAATTAACACAAAGCTTTCCTAAAGTCCTGAGTTCAGCACCCTGAAACAGTTGTGCTCAGTGTGTGGCAGGCCCACCCTGGATGAGATGGCTCAGGACATGGTATGCAGCCATAGCCACATGCAAGGCTGGCTGACTGTGGCACTATGAACTTAAGGCTGCCATGAAGACTGACTGAGACCACATGTACAATCCTCACCCTCACAGACCTATGCAGCCGCCCACTCTGGGCCCAAATTTGGAGCAAAGAGCCATGATCCAAGCATCAGCTTTGGCCCAATCTGTAGCACCACTGTCCTCACTCCCTGGGTGCTGAAGGCTCTGGCATCCTCAAGGCCAACAAGGAAACTGGGCCTATATTAAAATTTACTCCTGCCCAGTGGATCCTGAGGGAGGAACAGTGTCCATAACACCATCCATCATGCACAGTCCTTACTCAAGGATGAGCTAGTTCCCCAGGCCGTTCACAACTAAAGAAGTGTTTAATGGACTGAAGGATTTCTTTTGCCACCACTTTCATGGATCCTCCCAAATACCAGACAGTCCAAAGCAGTCACTGTCAGTCAAAAGATGCTCAGCATGCCTTCATCACCCAATCCCTGGCAGAGCTCCCAGGAGTCAGGGGAAAGCTGGAGCCTACTTGCTGCTGGCCCCCAGGGCTCTTACTGTGTAGAGGACTGCAGTTTTGGGTCCTATGGAAGCATATGTTACATCACCGAATTATAGGCTCTTTCTCCACTGCCAAAAAACAAGCCAGTTCCCTTACGTATCTGAAATCAGCCTGGTCAACTGAAGAATTTAGTAACAATGTCACAGGTAGACTATAGGGAGAAAGAGTCAAGGTTCTCGAAGAAAGCAGGAAGCAGAGCTCTAGGCAAGGCCATAAACCTATTTTAGGGCTTTGCGTCAATAGACTGAACCACTCCCCATGAAGAGATGAAGATTACAAATACCACCACTTCACTACCAATCCTGCTTCTCTTTAGCCTCTCACAAACTTAAGAGTGCTTGGAGCAGGCTGTACATACACCCAGTGGGACACAGCCTTCATGGTACCCCAGAGAGGTGACCTGGCCATGACACCCTTTCCTGGGCTACTCCCCAAAAGGCAGTGGTTGTTCTCCCAAGGGGTCCCTTGCTACAGTTCCTTCAGGGTGCCCAGTATCTAGGTGTGACAAGGACAACTTTTTCCCTTTAGCAAGTCAATGGTTGTTAAAAAAAAAAAAAAAAAAAAAAAAAAAAAGTCACATTTACTGTGCCTATGGTGGGCCAATGTTGCTCAGTGGAAAAGGGGCAGCACCCATATCTCCCCTAGGACATCAGGTCTTCCAGAAAGCCTGTCCAACTACCCAAGCTGCCCATTCCTCCAACTTCTGGTCTCTGAAATAGGTTCATGGCATTGCCTGGCCCCTATTTCCCCATCACAGACCTATGCAAGGCAAGCCCTGGGGGCTCTCTGCAGCCTCAGACATGATCTGGCAGGGTGTTATGTACCTAAGTGCTTTAGAACAGAGCACCATCCATGTGATTTTCAACAAGCACTTTGTGGAGTGCTCAAAAATAGCTTGAAAACATTTCATATTACCCCCAAAGTGCTTCAGAGTAATTTATTTCCCCATAACCTCTACCTACAGCCTGACTTGGCTCTCCCAAAGAGTTTTACAGTTCCTAAGACATTCCTAACCCCAACTTAAAAGGGCCTGTAGGGGGATTGCGCGTGTATATATATATACACATTTTGGCTTCTCAGCCTGTGGCCCATAGCCATGTATACAACGACTGACTCGTGAGACTCTAGGAACTCTAATTGACCCTGAAAATACTCAGAAGCCCTACCTACCATCAGTAATAATGGTGAAAAAGAAATCACTCAATTATATGCATCTCATATTTATTTCATTTCATTCTCACAGCAACCCTAAAAGTCATCTTAATTACCCCATCTACAAAGGAATAGAGAAGAGGGGACAGGTGAATAACCCAAGCACAATGCTGAGAGGGGAGCCTCTGCCCTACAGTCTTCCCACCCACCTCCCACCCTCCACATGAGTCACACCCGCACCTTCTCCCACCCTGCCCAGGGACAGGCACTGTGTACGACACCACGTATAGCCCAGTGGAGGTGGCAGCACCTACTTTTCTACCATGGTGCCGACACTTCGACAGGCCTCTTCGGCGGCCTCTCTGAACGCAGGCTCAGGATGTGCGATTTTCACAAAATCAGCCTAACAAAGAGGAAAGACAAAACCAAAAGGGAATTTGATAGATCTCTGGCTTCCAAGATCCTGCTGAAGACCCCTTGACCTGACCCATGCATTTTCACGAATGAATCCTGATTCAACCAGTAAGGCAGAGCAGCTTCCTTCTAGATGTTTATTAATTCTGTTATTCCTTGGAGCCATATCTGTTTCATTCCAAAGAAAATATTTTCATAAATTTCATTTTAGAAGCTTCTCACCTTCAAATGGATAGCCAGCAAACTCTCCCTATCTCGTAATTCCAAAAAGCAGATTTGGGTTTCAAATATTCTAAAACTTTGGAACTCAAACTGTAGCTTGGTTCTCCCAGCTATCCTGGCCCCAAAGAATAATTCAGAGGTGCTCTTTAAAAATGGCACATAATATAGTTTCAAAACCAATTTAACAACATTTTCTAAGCTTTTATAAGAAGAAAAATGAATTCCTTATTCCCATCTAGAATGGTATCTGACCATACTGTGTCTGCTACAACAACTGGTAGAATTTAAGCAAAAATTCTTTTTCAATAAATAAAATCATATGAAATTAGTGCTCAAGTTCATTTGAGTACATACAAAAAACAGCTATAGGGGCTGGAGAGATGGCTCAGTGGTTAAGAACACTGACTGTTCTTGCTGAGGACCCAGGTTCAATTCCCAGCACCCACATGGCAGCTAACAACTGTCCATAACTCTAGTTCCAGGGGATCCAACAGCCTCTTCTGTCTTCCATGGGCATTGCATGACATGGGTGCACTTACCTACATGCAGGCAATACACGCATACACATAAAATAAAATATTTCAAAAAAAACTATAAGTAAAAACAAGAAAATGCAAGGAAACTACAAAATATTGCATATCTTCTTTATTCTCTAAGATCTGTATGACTACAACATGAAATACAATCATCACAAGGGAGTCAGGTGTGGTGGCACATGCCTGTAGTCCTGGCACTCAGGAGGCTAAGACAGAAGGATCAAGAGTTACAGACCACCCTGGGCTCAAAAGACCAAATATATGGGGCACAGTGGTGCACACCTTTAATCCCAGAACTTGGGAGAGCAAGACCATCTGGTCTATGTAGTGAGATCCAGGCTAACTGTCTAAAAATTAATTAATTAATTAATTAAAAGGTCCATTTGCTGACAGATAATAAAACCCTTGTTTTACAATAGTATTAATCATACAGGCAGGATAGCTTAAAAATTCCAAAAGGAAAAAATATTCTTTGAATTATTTACCTACATAATTTTACATATGAATCACATTATAGTTTGCTTTCTTTAACAGGTTTTTTTGTTTTGTTTTGTTTTTGTCTTTTTGAGACAGGGTCTCCCTGTAGCCCCAGCTGTCCTGGAACTCACTATGTAGACCAGGCTGGCCTTGAACTCACAGAGATCCGCCTACCTCTGCCTCCCAAGTACTGGGACTACAGGCGTGCGCCACCACACCCAGCAGTTTAGCAGTTTTTTGCTGTTGTAGCTGTTGTTTTGAAACAGTATCTCACTATTTAGCTCAGGCTGGCTTTGTATTATATAACTCAGGCTGACCTCAAACTCAAGATCCTCTGGTCTTGGCTTCCCAAGTCCTGGGATTTGGGCATCTAACTATAAAACAGTTTTCAAAATGAGACACTATTGACATCCATAAACATTTTTTAAAGCTCAAAGATATGACATGAAGAGTAAAGGAAAAAATGTAGGGGACATTTCTAGATTCTTGATTAATGAAGACAGACTAAGACAACAAGCCAGCTGGCTTCCAGGCCTATGAGTGACTATCAGACAGATCTTGCTAATATAATGCTAAGAGATGTTCACTAACAATTTCCTTTTCAGATGTAAATGACACAAGAAGATGGCTAAATACAGGACTTGGGCAGGGCATCTCCATGATTTCTCCATCATGGAGCAAGCTTGTCTGTGCACACCAAAACTACTCCCAGGGAAACCCTTTACAGGAAGATATTCTAATGGTTTATGCCTACATGTATATGTGTGTACCCAACAGTAGTCCCTTTAAAAGCTGGGACTACTTACTGCAGGGAATGTATTATCGTACGAAATGTGTTATTGTTCAGCTGGAGGGTGGAAGAGGAACAAAATGCTCTGGAAAGAGAAAAGCACAAAAATGGGGAGGTAGTAGGCCGAATAAAAGAAATTGGTCTTGAAGCATATCTGATTCCATTTCTATGACATTCCAGAAGAGACAGAACTACTGAGAGCCAGGAGTGGTGGCTCCCACCTACAATCCTCCTAGCATAAGGGAGGCCGAGGCACAAGGGCTGCTATGAAATAAGGCCTGCTTGGACGTCATGGTGAGTTGCAGATCATCTAGATAAAGCTGCCATCAGGGTCACTGCCTAACTCATCTAACTCATCTGCTTATTTTTTAACTAATCCTGGTGCTTAGGACAGTGTTTGGTATGCAGAGAGCTCAACACTGAATTAATGTGAGGAATATCCTACATAAGTCAGTACCACATAGACAAGATGAACAATCACTATTTTAGATTCTATGTTTCACTAATCACCTTCACTGATTAACTGATACAAGTAATCAAGATCTGACCCTTTTCCAGCAAGATGACTGATCAGACACTCCTCTGACCTCCATACATGCACTGAGACACATAGCTGCATGTAGGTGCATGTACATACACACACACACATACGGGGGGGTGCGATAAAATAAAATAGGGGGCTAGGTGACTCAGTAGTTAAAAGGACTGGCTGCTCTTGTAGAGGGCTAGGGTTTGGTTCCCGGTACCCACATGGCTGCTGACAATAGCCCTTAACTCCAGTTCCAGGGGATCCAGTGTTCCCTTCTGGTCTCTTTGGGCATGTGGTACACTTTCATATATGTAGGTAAAACATTCATATACATAATTTTTTTTAACTAAAAATAGACAATTTGTCTATTTGGGGCTGACAGAAAATCATGCTTTCAAGGCCAGCAAGATGGCTCAGTGGGTAAAGGTGTTTGCCACTGAGCCTGACAGCCTGAGCTTGATCCCAGGACCCACACAGTGGAAAGAACCAGTTCTTGAAAGCTGTTCTCTGACCTCCAGACACATGCCATGGTATGTGTGCATGCTCGTGCATGTGCGCGCACACAAACACACACAATAAATAACTTTGTCATTTTAAAAACTTTAAAAAAAAGAAAATCATGCCTTCAGTAATGGTTTCTTAGCTGATAAAGAAACCTAGCTGTACTTCCTTTTCACCTTTAAAATGCAATTGTAAAGTCTTTGATAGTTCAATAAAAAGGCATTCCTAAAAAGATTTATAAGGGGCTGAGATGGCTCAGCACTTAAGAGCAGTGGTTGCTCTTGGAGAGGACCCAGGTTTGGTTCCCAGCACCCACACGGTGGCTAACAACAGTCTGTAACTCCAATTCCCGAGGGGACCCAACACTTTCTTCTGACCTCCACAGGCACTGCATGGCACGGGTGCACTTACATACATGCAGGCAATACACTCATATACGTAAAATAATAAATAAAATATTTTTTTAAAAAAAGACTTATAAAACTAGTTCAGGATAGGGATATAGCTCAGTTGGTAGAATGTTTGCCTAGCACATACAGGTCCTGGGTTTAATCCCCAGCATAAACTGGGTATGATGGGGCAATCAGGTAATCTCAAGCACTTGGGAGACAGAGGCTTGGCTACATACAGAGTTCAAAGATGGCCTGGACTACAGACTCTGTCTAAAAAAAAAAAATTAAAAACTGGTTTTCATTCTGCTTTTGAAAAAGATGAATTTTTACGTAAATATACATAAAATATTCTTGTAGAGTTGTGGTCAAAGCTTTCATGAATGACCCTTTGTGAACCAAACGCTCTGCTGAGTGTTCAAGGTTCTCTTACTATATATGTACATATATTTCTTACTTTGTAGAAAGTGCTCGTTGTCAGCAGCACCTTCCCTACATACTTCAAATGACAACATATGCCATGGTCTCTAAGTTGAGACACTTCTCACCACATAGTTCACTAGTAATCTTAAACCAGGGAGGAACTTCAATGGCAACAGCCTGAACAGGTGGTTTCAAGTCTTACCAAGTCAGCCACTCTACAGAGGGCATCAGAGAGCTCGTCGAAGATGAGCACGGTCTGCAGCCCTGGGGATGTAGCACAGGCACGCTCCACAAGCCACTCAGACTTCCTTAAGGCTGCTTCCTGTGCAACTTGGAATCCTTCAGGGGTGCTGAGCTCAGGAACCCCAAAAAGGCCCTAAGAGCCAAAGAATATGCACAAGTTATATCAAGTTATATAAGTTATACCAAGTTATATATGGTTTTTTGGTATTCAGTAGAAATACTTTCTCATAATGTTTTGATTTTTGTTGGTGTTTCAAGACAGTTCACACCTGAGTTTGAGGGAATCCTCTCCCTCTCCAATGCTGCACCAACTACATTGAAATAGTCTTTGGAAATGCTAAGTTTTCATCAAGTTTTACTTATTTTTCAAAAACTAGAACTAAAATGGTGTAAGTTCAGCTCCATCAGTAAAGCTCTAGGGGAAAATGGTGCAAGGACTTAATGATGTTCCACAGGTTTAAAACAAACCGTAACAGTGCCTGACACACAGACAGCTCTTAACAGACACTAGTGGTGATAATTAGCCTATAGTCTTGGTCACATGATCTCTCCTCCTAGGTTTCAGGTTTTTCACTCATACAATGAGGTACAAGTTTAACAGCTTGGAAATAGACGCTAAATCAGGAACTGTGTGTAAAAGGCCTAGGACCATGCTCCTCACAGAGCAAGGTCTCCACAGGTAACACCAATCCATCCTCCACTACTATAAACTGGAGATCATCAGCTGGCTATCAAGTAGAGACACTGCAAACAATATCAAATGCAGTCATGGACTGAAACTGACAGCAATTTTGATACTTTCCAAAGGCAGTTCAATATTTTGATAAAGAAAAAACAAATCACTAATCTCATAAGAACAACCCTCATTATGTAGCAGTTCAGTCACAGCTGCTGGAACGCTCAGGAAGGCAGGAAAAGGCAAGCATTTAATATTATGCATGCTGATGTGTGCTAGGTACTTTACACAGGTTCTCCCATCTGAATTACAAGACCACACTCCTTTCACAGACATAGAAATATGCTTTTTTAAAAAATTGGGGGTTGTGAGAAAGAGAGAGAGAGAGAGGCCTAGAACTTGACATCTTCCTGATTAAGCCCCTCAAGTGCTGAGATTATATATGGGTGCCACCAATGCCCAGAAAGAAACAGGTGTTTAAAAGACTAGCAAAAACATGTGGGGCATGATGGTATACATCTGAATTCTAGCACTAAGGAGGTGGAGGAGACAGAAAGATCAAGGCCAATCTCAGATACATATTGAGTTTGAGGCCAAAAAGAGGTTAGCAAACTCTGCTGAGGTCACTGGGGGCAGTGGGAAGAACCCAACATGCCCCGCTCCGTATCCTCTGAAGCCCACACTTTCCCATTGCAGCTTGTCTCTCTAGAAGTCTGAGAAGTTGAGGTGCGAAGTGGATACCTTTTTTTTCTTTTTTTCTAAAGCAAGCTACCCAATGTAAAGTCTAAGGCATGGTGGAACTCAATGAAGGACATCAAGGGATATAACAGATACTCAACTGTAGGTTAACTAGATGCTTAACTACTAAGCACTTTAAAAAATACATTAAGAACTAAAGAAAATGAATGAAGCCTTTGGGCACAGAGTAGACAGGACCAAACAGGATTAATTCTCTAAACCAATTTAATTCAATGAAGAACAGAATTCTTCCACTTCCCAGTACCGCTCTCAATTTGCTCTTGAGAATCACAAATCTCAAACTGCCCATCAAAATAATGCTAAAAAGCTATATAACTCTTTTATTTTTCAAGGCTAAAATCAATTTCCAAGCAAGGCATGGTGATTCATGCTTATATTCCCCAGCACAAAGGAGGGTGAGACAGAAGGGTCTCAAATTCAAGACCAGCCTGGGCTAAGTAGTGAGTTCCAGGCTAGCCAGGCTTTGTCTAAAAAAAAAAAAAAAAAAAAAAAAAAAAAAAAAAAACAGGGTTGGCAAGATGGATCACTGGTAAGATGCTTGCTGCCAAGGCTGATGACCTAAATTCAGTCCCCAGGACACACATAGTAGAAAGAAAGAACCAGATCTCTGACTCCACATGTGCCCTGTGACATACTCACGCCCATATACATATATACATATATACATATTTGCTTCCAAACCTGACCACCTGGGCTTAATCCTAAGACCAGACCTACATGATGGAAGAAGAGACCTGACTCTGACCTCTGTACACACATACACATATACATACATACAAACACACATACATACATACATACATACACACACAAACAAACAAAAGAAACAAAATGTAATTTTGAAAATGTTTTATAAAGCCAAATTCAGTGGCATGCATCTGTAATCCCAGCATTCCTATTGCAGGGTGGGAGGTGGACACAAGAAAACGGCCCAGAAAGATAGAGGCTCAGAGTCAGGCAGCCTGGAGTATACAGCCCAGCAGCAAAAACAGGGGTCCTACCTCAACAAGGCGGAAGGCAAGAACAAGACTCCCAAAAGTTGTCCTCTGATCCCCACATGTATGCTGTGGCCCACACACGGCTGCACTCACATACATACAGACACACACAAAGTGACTTTTTAAAGGCTGAAATTAGTTCTATTCCATCTACTCAAAACCATGCATACCTCTTACATCTTTCTGCTCAGTACTAACAGGTAGTTCTAACACCATTAATCCCAACATCATATACCCTTATGAGATTTGGAGGAACGTTTATGCAGAAAGAATTTTCAAATAGACAAAGTTAGTGACAGATAAACACACATGAAGCTGGCTGCAACCATATCCCAGATTTGTCTTTATAAAGCACAAAAAGCGATGTATAATGAAGAAAATGTAGCCCTAAAATAGACAAAATCTACAAATGCAAAGTACACACACATTTGCAAATCCTCCTCAAGCTTGCCAGGCTTTCCATTCACTATCAAGCACCTAACACCACCTGGAAATAAGGCCCAAATAATTCGGTCTAGTGATGTCCTAGGCCAAGAAATTAACCCCAAGGCACTACGGGGAATCTGAGGACTCTCTCTAGGGTTTTGTCTGTTGTGTTGTTTTCCGAGACAGCGTCTTAAGTAGCCCAGACTGGCCTCAAACTCGCTAAGAGAGACCGCCCTTCAACAAGTGAGCCTCCTTCCTCTCAAGTGTCGGGACTACAAGCAGGTCCCACCACGCCTGGTTTAACAGGGCTCTGTTTTAAAACAGCAAACCTAAAGCTTTGAAATGATTTATTAAGGTGTGACAGAATTTTCAGTGGAATGGTTACTTACATGACCAAAGATAAGAGTGTCCCTGCAAATACAATTTTATGCCAAATATTAATTCTTAAGCCAAATGTGTCTCTAATGATGGCACAGAGTAGGGTGGAAGGGAAAAGGCAAACTTGGCAGGAGACCGGCTAAGTGGGAAGTGGGTGGGCCCCAGACCAACTTCAAGCCCACGTGGAGCAAGCTGCCCACGAGGATGCAGCTCCTGGGAACCACTCTGCCCCCAAGGACGGAGAGCCGGGCACCATCTCCAAGTGCATGCCCTGTTCCCGGCACTCAACGATCTTGGCCGGACCTCGGCTAGCCGCTGGGACACGGAACCCGTCCCGCGCGCTCACCTGACGCTCTCCAAACAGGTCCAGGAGACGGCCCTGGGGCTTGACATTGAAGGCGGCGCCCACCGGGGACCAGCTGGTGCTGACACCCCGGGCCCGGCCCCCTGCTGCCAGGCCACCCCGGCCTGCACGCCCAGGTCGCCGAGCCGCTCCCGCTCCGAGGCCGCCCAGCTTTCGGGCGAACAGCATTCTGCCGACCTCCTGCAGCATCTTTCCCAGATCCACCAGGCTCCAAAAGGGAGCGCCCGCCCCAGTTTCCAAGGCAGCGGCCCACGCCGCGGCACCTAATGCCCGCGCTTCCGGGTCTGCTCCACACGCGTACGTCTCCTCTCCTGAGCAAGAGCGTCACCCCGCCGCCTTCTGAGCAGCCGCCGTTTTGTAGCGCCCTCGTGTGTCTGGAGGAAAAACGTCTCGGGTTTGCCTTCAGCGCCCATGAGACAGGGATGTGGAAAGAAGTCTTTCACACTTTGACAGTCTTACCAGTGCGGGACATGAATGTGAGGACGCAGCCCTGTGAGTTCTTGATGGCGTCTCAGAAGAAACCCAGTGACAGTGCGTGATAATTCAGAAAACTCCCTCTTTCCTGATCAAGCGCACCTCCTTAATCCTGATGGTTTAGATGGAGTGTGGATAGGGAAATTGCAATTCTTGTGGCTTCAAATCCCAGTCTCAAGGCACACTGCTGTTGTTTGAACATGAGCCCCGTAGGCTTATGAATTTGAACACTTGGTCTCCAGGCTAGTAGCACTATTTGAGAAAATTATGGAACGTTTAGGAAATGGAGCCTTTCTGGAAGAAGTACATTGCCTCAGCCAGGCTCTGAGGTTTATAGGGTGGACCCACTTGCTGCTCTTTCTCTTTTTTTCTGAGTGCTTATGTCATGTGATCAGTCAGTTTTCTGCTCCTACTGCGAGGTCTTCCCGCCATGATGGATTCCATCTCTCTGGAACTGTAAGCCAAAATAAGCCCTTTCTCCTTTGAATTGGTATTCTCTCACAACAGAAATGAAAATGGGTCAGGTACATTCTGTCTGATGACGCCTTCCAGATTGTCGTGTAGGAGAAATGCCATGCCTTAAACATTCACTCAGCTTGAGTCATTTTACCCCATGCCAGTCTGAAACTCACATGTAGCCCAGGTTAGCCTTTAGCTCATAACAATTCTCCTGCTTCAATATCTCAAGGGCTGGGATTATAGGTGTGAGCCACCATGCTTGGTTTTTGGTTTTTTTGTTTGTTTGTTTGTTTTTTTAATCTGAGCAAAGCCAGGTGTGGTGATGCGGGCCTTTAATCTTGGCATTCAGGAGACAGAAACAGGTGGATCTCTATGAGATAGAGGCTAGCCTGGTATACAGAGTGAGTTCCAGGCTAGCTGGGGCTACAGTGAGACCCTGTCTCAAAACAAACAAGCAAGCAATAAATCTGTGTTGGCTCGTAGAGACCCATCTATGATTGACAGACCCAAAGCTTTCAGCCTGTGGTGAGGTAGTGCTTGGTGGTGGGAGTTTCCTGGCAGAGCAAAACCACTAACACTGTTGCCAGGCAACAAAAGAGAGAGTTTGAGTAATTTTCTTTTCTATTACTTGTTCTCAAGTGTGACCAGCTGTATCAGTAACTCGTTGCTGTCACCAAAGTTCTCACCAAATTCAACTTAATGGAGAAAAAGTTTATTTTGGCTCAGGGTTCAGGGGCTAGGATCCATCATGGCAGGGAGGCATGCTACCAAGAGTGCCCACAGCTGTGTGGCAGCATCTTTCCCACAACTGGGCAGATTAGGAAGCAAAGAGAGATGAATGCTGGTGCTTGGCTCACCACCTCCCATTTTCCTTATTATGCATCTGTGATCCTAGCCCATGGAATGGCACCACCATCATTCAGGGTGTCCTCCCTTCTCAATTAAACCTTTCTAGAAAATCACTCACAGACAGATTAGGACGTGTGTCTCCCAAGTGATTCTAAGTCCAGTCAAGCTGGCAATGATGGTTAACCACCACCAGGATTAGAAATCAACACTAAAGGCACACATGTTCCAATGAGCACATAAGTTGTGAATACATATGGACAATTCACTATCACCACCAGGTATCTGGGTGGATCAGGTAAAGAATCCACAGGAAACATCACCCAAACAGCACCTACAGTAAGATCACATAAGGAACTAAAACATTATGGTGAGAATGGTTATTTCAAACTGAAAAGATGAATATGAAACTTTAGCAAATTTAATGAATATGTACAGTTTAGATTCCCAGCATAAGAAAATGTATCAAGCTAACTTAACCATAGGTGATACTTTTCATAAGTTTAGAAAAAGATTAGGATCCTATGAAATTATTCAGTTCAGGCTTTCTTACACAGTAAGGACCTGGAGCACCACAAAAAAGCTACATTACTGGCCCAATTCAAATTCCTCTGTCATAACTGAATCATATCTGATGTACCCCAGCTCTTAGTCTTGGACTTTTCCCACTGTTTCTCCTATTCTTGATCCTGAGTCATTTAAGATTATTTTAAATGGAAGAGGTGGTAACAATGACAGCAACACCGTCAGACAGGTATACACAAACAAAGATGTGTTAGCTCACACAACAGAATAGTACCTCTGCCCTTAAGTCCAGTTGGATTTAAAAGCCTAATCAATATCATCAGAACAGATGCTTTAATACGGTTTCAGACTATGACCACCTCAGATTAGTAATTTATGAAAGAAAGAAATTTATTTCCACCAACTCTAAAGGTAGGGAAGCCCAAGAACACAGAACCGGAACCTGTAAGGGCTCCGAGCTGCATGACAACATGGTAGAGACATCACACAGCAAGGTCTCTCTTCCTTTTCTTTTTTGTTTAAAATATTTTTATTATCTTTATTTTATGTGTATGAGTGTTTTTCTTGCATGTATGTAAGTGCACCACATGTGTGCAATGCCTGTGGAGACCAGAAGAGAGTGTTGGATCCCCTGAAACTTGAGTTACAGTGGTTGTTAGCCACCATGTGGGTGCTGGGAATTAAACCCAGGTCCTCTGGAAGAACAGCAAATGTTCTTAACAGCTGAGTCATCTCCCCAACCATCCTCTTCCTTTTTCTTATAAGGCCACTAATGCCATCATATGTGCCCCACCTTTGTGGCCTCATCTAATCCAGTAACCTCACAAGACCATACCTTCAAATGCCAATAACTTATAAATCTGGGCATTAAGTTTCCACACAGGAAACTTGGGAGACCCATATCAAGCACAGCAGCTGGGATCTCTATCTCCAGCTCTGTCTGGCTTCATTCTTGGGCTTGATAGATTAGCAAGGTGAATACCAGACTCTTCAAGACTTAGTCCTCTTAGTTCTAACTTGAACTGATAAAGAGCAGGCCTTCTGGTCAACAGGCCCACCAGAGCACATCACAGGTTCTGATGGGATCAGTGTCAGCTTACAAATGTCACCATGGCCAAAGGTGCTACTCTGATTGTCTAAGCCTGAGTCCCACATGCACCTCAGAGTGTAGGCATGGTCTACACCACCAGAAGAACTTGACCAAAGAGTAGACAGAGAATAGACAGATATGCAGGAGGATGCTTTTGGGGAAGTGATGAGATCTATGGAAACAAAATTGTCCATGGTAGGCCTAAGGGAGAAGTTTGCCTTTCACTCTCAGTAAACTCATCCCCAGATGGCTCCCCCACCCATACTTGTTTGGTGTTCTCGACCCATTTTTTATTTTCTTCTTGTTGTTGGGTTTGGAGGATTTTTTCCTCTCTTTCTTTTTGTAGCTCAATTAAAAATACTAGAGGTTGGGAAAATAGCTCAGTGGCAGAATGCTTGCCTAGCACATGTGAGGCCTCAGGTTCAATTCAATAGTTTTTTTGCCTGGTGGCTTTCAGACTGGCTTGAAAATTGTGAGGCCTTTTTTCCTTTCTGTTTCTCCCCTCTGGATGGGAAAGTTGATCTTATGCCTATCCTGCCACTGTATTTTTGGAAGTCAATAGCTTGTCTGACTTATGGTTTCCAGGTGGAGAGATTCTGCTCCAGCATAAATCACATAGTATGTCTCTCCTGTTGCTGATTTAAATGCCTTAGATGGTCACATTTTGGACATAAGAGATGATGCAGAAATTGGGGAGTTGACTGTTGGGGATGTTAGGATGGCTCAATATATTTTGCACATGGGAAAGATACCAACTTTGGGACAGGTCTAGAAGGCAGACTGTTATGAGTAGACTTTTGTCTCCAAAAAGATATCTTAAAGACCCAGTCCTTGATAACTACAAATATGACCTTATTTGGAAATAGGGTCCTTACAGATGCCATCAGATTGAGATAGGCCTTAATGCAATATGACTTCTATCCTTATAAGAAAACGGAATCTTGGGTGGGGGCAGTTACAGAAAGAAACCAGCTATGAGGAGCTGAAGACAGACCAAACTGATGCTGCCTCAAGCCAGGGGATACCAAGGGCTGCTAGAAGCCGCAAGTGGCAGGGAAGGATATTCCTTCAGAGACTTAGGAGCCATCATAGCCTTGCTGACACATGGACCTTGAACTTCTTCTTCTAGAACTGTGACACAGTACATTCTGTTTTTAATTTGTATTTATTTATTTATTTTTAATTTATGTGTATGAGTGTTTTGCCTGCAGGTCTGTAAGTGCACCACATGTGTTCAATGCTGGTAGAGCCAGAAGAGGGTGTTGGATCCCTTGGAACTGGAGTTATGGATGGTTGTTAATTGCCATGTGGGTGCTGGGAACTGAACCCAGGTCCTCAGTCAGTGCTCTCAACCACAGAGCCATCTCTCCGGCCCCTTCATTCTGTTGTTTTAAGTCACCAAGTTTGTTTATGGCAGTCCTAGAAAATGAATAGATTCATTCCAACTGTTTGTTGGATAGAGTAACAATGGACGCCTAAGTCAGAAAATAAAGTATCTTCATCAAGAGTACCACACTGAGGAGTTGGAGAGATGGCTAAGCAGTTAAGAACACTGTTCTTGCAGAAAGATCTGGGTTTGGATCTAGCACCCACATGGGAGCTAACAACTGTCTGTGACTCCAGTCCCAGGGGATCCGACAGCCTCTTCTGACCTCCACGGGCATTGCACAGCATGGGAGCATTTACCTACATGCAGGCAATACACACATACACATAAAAAATAATAATAAATATTTAAAAAAAAAAGAGTACCTCACTGATAGCTGCTTAAAGCCATTAGTCACTAAATGGAATTAATGTTTTCTTTCTTTTTACAGTGCTGAGTATGGAACCCAGACCTCATGCATGTCACGAGAGTGCTGCACCCACTCAGCCACAACCTAGGGTCACTGACTTTCTCCCTAATGTGATCAGAAACAGACAAATAACAAATCATAATATGGCCCTTAGAGCAGTAATGTGACAGCAGAACTCTCTTCCCACCACAAACACACATGCAAAGGACTTCCTGGGTAGTGGGATGATAGGGTTAGATGCATTGTCACGAGCAGCTTGATGGTATAGCAGCTTGATGGTATAGCAGCTTGATGGTATAGCAGCTTGATGGCATAGCAGCTTGATGGTATAGCAGCTTGATGGTATAGCAGCTTGATGGTATAGCACTGTGGCACAGCACTTGCCTGGAATTCACATAACCCTGGATTCCTTCTCCAGCACTGGAGAATGATTATAGCAGACAACTGTTTATAATTTTATTCTTTAAAAGATTCTAAGTCACATGAAACAAATTTCAGGAGTGGATTTTCCGCTGTGCCTACAAGGCCCACATTCAGAGTCCTCTGCCTCATGAACTGCTGAACAGAAGAAAGCCTGTGAACGTGCTGTCATCGTCCTCATCTGCGAACAAGCCATTGAACCTCTCTCCTCCTGTCACCTGCATCCACACCTCGTCCCCAAGCTTCAGCTCCAGCACGATGCCACCAGAGGCCTGGTCCTCAGAGCTCATGTAACCATCCTTGGTATGCAGGACTTTTACTCCATTTTTGACCAAAGATAGCTGCACGTTTCTGGAGAAAACAGTGATGTGGTAGGTGAAGTAGTAGACGCCGGCCACGTGGCAGGTGAATTTCCCCGTCGCTATGTTGTAATGGTTCAGTTCATTGTACAGGATCTTATCAAATTTAATGGGTACATCTGGAGGTGGAAACTTGCTCAGCACTGTGAGCCCCACAGTGAAAGCACTCTTGGGCAAGATGGGAGTCTCGCCAATTTTCCCTTTCTCTCCTCGATCGCCTTTCCAGCCTCTTATTCCTCTGACTCCTGGCTCGCCCTGGGGGCCCATGGGTCCAGCTTCTCCTTTGGGACCCGGCTTGCCAATGGGGCCTGCTGGGCCAGGTAAGCCCTTGGGACCCAAAGGTCCAGCACTGCCCATTAGTCCTTCTGGACCTGTGGGACCCACATCACCTTTATCCCCCTTCTGCCCCTGAGGGCCAGTCTCTCCTGGGAACCCTTGCTCTCCTGGGGGACCAATGGATCCCTTTGGACCATGTTTCCCTGGGGATCCTCTGGAGCCTGGGTCACCTTTGATGCCTTTTGCTTCAACTCTTCCGGCTGCTCCTGAATAGAGGAAGAGAATGAAGAGGTAGTTTATGAAGCATTCCCTCATGAACAATGTTGGGTTTTTTTTTTCTATTATTAAGCATTTAATTGGGACAAAGTGGTGTGTGAGTTCAGGATCTGCTCAGATTATGAAATTTCATGAACTCATAATTTGCATGTAGGGAAATGCATACCATATGTGGGTGCACACACTCAGAAAAACCACTTTTATTTGAGACAGGATCTCATATAGGCCAGGGTGGCCTCAAACGCAATATGTAGCCAAGGGTGACTGGATGACCTTGAACTTCCCATCCTTCTGCCTCCATTTCCTGAATGCTGAGATTTCAGCTGTGAGCCACCACTCTGAATTTACACAATGCTGGCAATCAAATCCAGGGCTTCATGCATGCTAAGCAAGCACTTTATCAACTGAGCAACATCCCCAGCCTCCAAAAGCACTTTTGGCTCCTGTCTCCTGAGTCAGCATCCGGGCTCATATGAGCAATGACAACTCTATACCACTGAAGTGTCCCATGTTGACCCAGAAACAAGGCCACCCTTGGGAGAAACACACTTCTGAGATGGAAAGGATGACAAAAAGCAGGTCAATCCAGGCTGCTTAGTAACAGACTCTCAGTCCTAGGATGTGAGAACCCCAAAAGGAGTAGACCCAACATCAAATCTTCAGTGTGGAACACATGCTTGTAAATTATCAGTTCTAGCCCTTTCCACCTCACTTTTCCTCAGTCTACATGAACACTCTGCACTTCAGTTCCTCCACCTGGATTAGAGGACAGTGGTATTTGTTTATATATGCATTTATTTTTGAGACAGGGTCTCCCCATGTATCCCTGGCTGGCCTGGAACTTGCTATGTAGACCAGGCTGGCTTTGAACTCAAGAGATCTGCTTGCCCCTGCCTCCTGAGTGCCGGGATTAAAGGTGTGCAGTACCATGCCCAATGGCAGTGGTATTTATGAGCATAGAGTCTGTATTTCTATGCCAGAACACCACTCCATCTCCAACCGTGGTGCACAAGAACACACCCTACAGGCTGCTGCTAAGTCTCTGTCATGTCTGTTCCCTCATTTTTAGGGTTGAGATGGTAATGTTACCTAGTTTGCAGGACTATGTATTCCATAAAAAAACCTTAGAATGCCCAGAGTGAGATGCACACATTTGATATGACAGTCACCTCTCTCCCCATCAGTTGCTCCCTACTTTTGGGGGCCCCAATTCATTCTAGGCAAGCATCTGCCACTGAGCTGTACCTGCAGCCCAGGACCCAACCCAGTGTCACCTTCTCCCTGCAGTAGGGCCATATGCACTGAGTGAGGTAGATCCTTCCTCCTTGGTGATCACCCACTAAGTCAGAGGTCAGCACATGTGGCTGCTGCCCAAATCTGTCCTCTTACCTGATTTTATACAGCCCAGAAGCTAAACCAAATATGTTTAAATGGGAAAAAAAAATAACATCCCAGCTTGGTCTGGTGGCTACTGGCCTGTCATCCTAAATACTCCGGAGGCTGAAGCAGGAGAATGACAAGTTCAGAGCTTGTCTGATCTACTGAGTAAGTTCAAGGCCAGCTTCAACTATCTCAAAAGGTTAAAAAAATAAATAAATAAAGCCCAAACCAAAAAGGTGCTGAGAACAAGTGACTATCCAATGCTCATCCAGAAATGGGATATCTGTATCACTCCCTTCAGGGCTCAGAGAACATCACAGAAGGAGTGGAAAGAATGTAAGAGCCAGAAGAAGGGAAGAGGAGAGAGATGGAACACAGGCTTCCAGGCATGACATGGCTGCTGCACTCTTGAACTCACAGCAGCTGTCATTACCTACGCAAGATCTGCACAAGATTGGGCCCATCAGCACCCTGTTGTATAGGGAAGAAGGGCTCATGCCTACCCGGAGGGGGGTATTTATAGACAATCAACTGTTGATAGGGAAAAGACATTTTCTTCAGTGGTGTAGTCACTGGTAAGGTGCCCAAGCTCCTGTAAACAAATCTTTATCTATGTGCTTGTTAGCAGCCCTCATGAAACTCATTGGGTCACCAAGAGACATGAAAGAGGAAGAGGGGTCTAGTTGGGAAAAGGAAGGAGGTCAGTGGGAATGGGAGGGGGACAGCAGAGGGTAACAGGGATGAATATGATTGGAGTATATTATTCAGATGTATGACGGTATCGTAATGAAACCCATTGTTATGCATAATTAATATATGCTAATAAACAGTTTTAAAAGAAGGCTGGTGTACAGCATTTGCCTGGCATGAAGGAGATCCTAGGTTTAACCCCCAGTACTGAAGAAAAACAAAACTATCTCAAACTATGTGAAATGTATGTAAAGTTAGGTGTCAAGTTTCATACCACCACTTCCTGAAACACAGCCAAACTTATCTGTGTAGCATCTAATGTAAAGCTGCTTTTTGGTGCATGGGAAGACAGATCACATTGCCCACTAAGCTGAAACTGTTTCCCATTTGACCCTTTCCAGGAAGGTTATTGATCCCTCTTTCATCTGGGGCTCTTGCAGATGGAGAATGAGTTGCCTCTGTTGGTGGCTCATCCTGGGAGCACCCGGCAGGTCAGCCCTCAGAAGCACTTAACAAAGCTGCTGTCAGCTCCTCAGTCCGCCGTCTTTAGGGTACTGTGGACAGGTCACTGCACAGCCGCTGCTGACCTGGTTCGCCTTTCTCTCCACTCATTCCGTCCTTCCCTGGGCCCCCAGGACGTCCTGGTTCTCCTAGGTGGGAAGGAGGAAAGCATACAAGAGTTGAGATTCCAATTCTGATTTTTCCAGCCATGGATCTCCAGGGGCGATGGGTGTGGGAGAGTCCTGGGGTGCCCAAACCCACTCCTCTTCCCACTAATGCAGGTGGAAGTGGCATCCATGAGTGAGTGTCCAAGGTGTAGCACCAGGTAGGGTGAGTGAGTTATGAAATGAGTTGGTGACTTCCCAAGCACCCAGCTGTGGGGTGTCCCAGGAGCATGCACAAAGCAGGCTAAGGGGTGGCCCCTGGAGACATTGAGCCTGCGCAAAACAAGAACGCTGGTTCCCAGAGACATTGAGGGCCAGACTGCTATTTTATTGCTGGATGAGAACTCAGAGCAATCTGAACTGGGAGGCCCTGCCTGGCTCTTTCTGTTCCTCTCATGTGGAGATTGGAGTGGAAGATTCACCAGACTCCACAGTGTGACTATTGGGGATGGAAGGGCAAGTTCTGGAAGGATCTCTAGTACCAGACAGGAGGAGAACATCACCCGGCAAACTGTGGTGGGACACTGGGGTTCTGCTAGCCACACACTAGTCCTGAGACTTGGAGCAGATCCCTCAGATCTCTACCTTCACCTGGTGCATGTGACTGAGCCGTGGCAACATAAGAACTCATAAGACGATAGTTCACCTCAGCTCATCCAAAGTAGCCCCAACCCCTCAGCCCCAATCCAGCTATATGATGAAAGGAAGTTGGCAGCCTCCAGATTCCAGCATGGGAGGGCGACACAGGTTAATTTGTATTTTCTTAATGCCTGGCATCCTGGATGCTCCCAAACAAACCCTGGGTCCTGAGGGGCTGCCAAGTGGGAGGTACCCCACACTAGTCTCCTTACCCACACCTATTCCCTCTGCACATCATCCCAAGGCCTGAGCTTTCCTATCCCAATTTCTCTTTGGGTTTCCTCAGTTCTCAGTTCGTGTGTTCTGTAGCATGCCCTCAAAGCTTCTGCTACCACACAACCCAAGGCAGGGCATGAACATGGACCCTAACCAGTATAAGTTTATGTCTGAATCATGGACAGTGTACTAAATGTATATTGACTATGTAACAACACATTTAAAAGGATGGGGTAAAGATGCAATGATTCTCAGGCCAAGCAGTATGGTTTACTATTACCCTTCTAAGAAATAACATGTTGAATACAATATATGAACCTAATGGAAAATATATAAAACATATGCTTTAAAGAAGTGTGTTTTGATGGGGCTAGGGAGATGGCTTAGTGGGCAAGAGCACCTACTCTGTAAGTGCAGGACCTGAGTTCAAATTCACAGACCCATGTAAAAAGGCAGGTGTGACCACAGCATTTGGTGGCAGACAGGTAGATCCCAAGGATTTGCTGGCCAACCAACCTAGTCAAAATGGCAAGCTTCCATTTCAGTAGAAGAAAAATGCCTGACCTTCTGCTCTGGAGTCCAGATATGAGGTACAGGCACACACACCTGCATCTTGCATGCATGCACCACACTTACTATACCAGAGGAAGGGAGGGAAGGAGGGAGAAAGGGAGAGAGAGAGAGAGAGGGAGAGAGAGAGAGAGAGAGAATGTTTTGAGGCAGGCATGGTGGTATATGCCTGGAATCCCAGGAGGTAGAGGCAGGAGGATGAACTTAAGTTCATTCTTGGGTGCATAGCAAGTGTGAGGCCAGCCTAGGATACATGAGACCTAGGTAGAGAGAGATGGGGGTGAGGAGAATAACACTGGGGAAGAAGGAGAATGATTTGAGAAGGGAGAGGTCAATTTGGTATTCTATATTATATATGGGATATATGAGTATATTATTCTTCAGTTATGTAGCAATCATCTGTCTTTTCATGTGTAAAAAGTATTTGATCATCAAAACCTCACATATTAAAAAAACCCCACAAAGCCATGCATGGTGGTACATGCTATGATCCAGCACTTGGAGGTATGTGTGCACCTTCCCTTTAGTCACTTTGTAGCATCTCCATTATTATAATGACCATTGCACTGTCATGATGCTTATGTTGAAATAACCTTAAGTTTAACTTAATGATTTTACCGGTGTAAGAGCACTGAGTCTGGCAACTTAATTACAGTCTAGTGTAATACTTGATCTATTTTCTTATTAAAGTTCAGCCCTTTACCTAATTTAGAAATTAAGCTTTATCATAGGTTATGTATGTAGAAGGTAAAACAAAGTTATCTATAGGGTTCTGTGCTGTCTATGGTTTCAAGCATCCATTGTGAGTGTGTGTATGTGTGTGTGTGTGTGTGTGTGTGTGTGTGTGTGTGTGGTGCTACTGGTTTTGCCACCCAATTGTTCCTTTG
>NW_008360316.1:3985795-4010980 GCF_000622305.1 Nannospalax galili | reverse complement strand
TTGTGAGTGTGTGTGTGTGTGTGTGTGTGTGTGTGTGTGTGTGTGTGTGTGGTGCTACTGGTTTTGCCACCCAATTGTTCCATTGACCTCATCCTGATAATGATAAATCATACCCATAGCATCTCACTGGAAATGTCCTGTGGCTACAGAAGTGGTGAGGATGCCCTGGGATGAGAAGACAGTGAGAGGAGGGTGCTGTTGGCCATGTCCTGCAACCCACCCAGCACCTAGCATAGCAGGTGGCATACAGCAGGTCCTGGAGAAGTGCCTGCAGGCCACATGGGTGGACAAGCACTCAGCTGGAAGCACTCAGATGGAACAGTGCACAGGTGTTAAATGAGTGTTTAAAGGGATGAGGGATGAGAGAAGGCAGCAGGAGGCTGCAGGCAGTGAGTACCTGTGTCTCCTTTGTCACCCTTGGCACCATCTCGTCCATCTCTTCCCGGCAAGCCATTGTGACCTGGATTCCCAGGGATGCCAGAGAGCCCTTGTCGGCATGTGTCCTGGGAGTACATGTTCCTAGTGCAGACTCCCACAGTCAGCAGGAGCCACCAGATTCTCATACTTACACAACAGTCTGGACAGAAAGAGGGAAACAGAAACTGAAAGAAGTCTTGTTACTGGGCCCAGACATGGCCTCTTCCCTCTGCACTGGGAACCGGCCTTCACCTGGTCTCACTAGGCCTATGGTCAGGGTAAGTAAAGGCAAAAACCAAGTAGCTGACTAAGCTGGTTACAATCAGAAGGATACATTGTCACAAAGCTGGGCATGGTGGCAGCACATGCCTATAATCCCAGTGCTCAGGAGGCTGAGGAGGATCATAATTTTCAGGCCAGCCTGGGCTACATAATGAAATCTGAGAGAGAGAGAGAGAGAAAGGGGGGGGGTAGAGAAGCACTGTCCTCAGATGTAACACAAGCGATTGGGACCACTTTTGATGGTCAACCATAAATGTGGAACCAAATTTAAGGTCAGAAGACTCTTCATGTTTCATTTTGGACAAGCCACCTTTTTGAGCCAGTGAAAAATGCTTTCTTATCCCACAGGGATGATGTCAAGATCAAATGTGACCACAATGTACATGAAAAAGCACAGTAGAAATAATAAGGCCCACACAGAATTACCATCTGAGTGAACAATTCTATTACCTGGAATAGGGCCAAAAGAAGACTTGAATGAGTCCTGTGTTCCTAGTAGCATTGTCCACAGAGGCCACAGGGTGAACACACCCATGTGGCTCTCAGTGGATGAGTAAATACACAGTATGCAGTATATACATGCAATGGCATATTATTCCATTCCCAAAGACAGGAAATCCTGGCTGTGCTATAGCACAGATGAGACTCGAGGACAATAGGCTGTGACTCCAGACCCAGCTGTGTGAGTCTGCTTGTCTAAGAACACAAAGTGGCACAACCCATGGAGAAAGGAAGATGGCAGGTACCAAGAACTGAAGGGAGTTGGGACTTACTGTTTAATGGGAGATGAATACCTGCAGATGCATGGTGGTGATGGTTGCAGAATGCTGTGAACATATATAATGCCACTGAATCATGCACTTGATTAAACTGGTAAGTTTAATGCTATATATATTTAATGATATATTTTATCACATTAAACAGTTTAAAGTATGGGTATATAATTCAATGGTAGAAAAATTGCCAAACATACATGAAGCCCTGGGTTCCATCCAGTATTCACCCCCCCACCCCACACAAATATACACAGTTATATATGTTATACCCAAGGGATGACTTTTCTGGGAATGCCTTCTGTCACAATATGGACATGACATGGGCATGGGCATGTTTGTTAAACAAGCAAGGGGGAACTATGGGAATGATTTTTCTGGGACACTATCTCAGCTTATTTACAATGTAAACAAGGTTACTAGGCTTTGGGCTTCTCTGGTAACCTAAACATATAGCTTCAATCCCTCATAACCCTTCCTTGCCCTTGACCCAGAATAGTTTAGGTGTGTATGTTGTGTAAATATCCAAAGTGCTGCAAGCAGGGAATATTCCTTAGACGCAGTTAGCCCACTTATGTTATAAACAATAAACAGGTGGGATTAAATCAATAACATCTGTTTGTGGTTGTGTGTGCTGTTCTAGGTCAGCAGGGATCAGACAGAGAAAATCCCCTGATAAGACAGGTTCCCCATTTCATGCTGGATGTACAGTGTCAATAAAGAAGGAGTGGGGGCCTTTGTTTGAGAGCACAGTTCTGGGAGAAATCTGAAGGAGCAGGTTCTCAGAACAGTTCAGGGCCCACTCTTGGATTAAATGGATGATAAGAGTCAGGCTGTCTTTATTCAGGCAATAAAACTCCAGTGCCAGGAACGGACTCCCTCTCTTGAAGCTATTGACTAGAGGTCTCATAGACCCTCAAACAATATTGGCCATTGCTCCTGCTCTTTGTTGCCCACCAAAGTTAATCATATGTTTTGAGATTATTTAACATTAACTCAGCTTAATGTAAAACAATCTTACTAGATCTTGGGCTCCTCTTGAAAAGTAAACATATAGCTTCAATCCCTCATAACCCTTCCTTGCCCTTGACCCAGAATAGTTTAGGTGTGTATGTTGTGTAAATATCCAAAGTGCTGCAAGCAGGGAATATTCCTTAGACGCAGTTAGCCCACTTATGTTATAAACAATAAACAGGTGGGATTAAATCAATAACATCTGTTTGTGGTTGTGTGTGCTGTTCTAGGTCAGCAGGGATCAGACAGAGAAAATCCCCTGATAAGACAGGTTCCCCATTTCATGCTGGATGTACAGTGTCAATAAAGAAGGAGTGGGGGCCTTTGTTTGAGAGCACAGTTCTGGGAGAAATCTGAAGGAGCAGGTTCTCAGAACAGTTCAGGGCCCACTCTTGGATTAAATGGATGATAAGAGTCAGGCTGTCTTTATTCAGGCATCGCTGAAATGTGTCATCACACTGTTACATAAGCACAAACAGCAGTGTACCAATATACCACATTTGGGCTGTGGCTGTAGCTGTAGCTTAGTGATAGACACTTGCATAGCACACATGAAGCCTTGGGTTCAAACCCCAGTGCTGCAAAAAACAAAACAACAGTTACCAAACCGAACAAAAAAACTTGATCCTGGTGTGGTGGGACATTCCTAAACATGCAGCAGGTTGAGGCAGGGAGGTCATAAGAAGGACCTATGCACACAGGGTCACAGTTTGGGAAAAGCCCATTTCCACATTCTTTCCTCTATAGACACTGGGCCTTACTGAATGTTTTGCTTTTTTGCTTTGTTTAAATCTTCAGATCAACCTTAGGTTGGAGCCAAGATCTGGGTGAAAGGGGAAGATTTCATAGACAAAGGGATTGGCATGTGCAGGCCCCTGCAGGGTTGTGAGTCTTGAGATGGAGCCAGTGAGACTCCTGACCAAGCTGAGGATCCCCAGTGAGTGTGCAGAGCACCACACCCCCTCTTCCACAGGATCTGGCCTGGCTTTGTATTTGATAACATGGTCACAGGACCAAAAAGCTGGCTCCTCACCTGTCTGTATTTCTGGCATTATTTTATTCCCAGTACCACATAGTAAAGTTGGAGCAGCAGGTTGGGCAGTATTTGTTGAATGCAATGACTATGTCATGGCAGAAATTTTAAGATTTGAGAAAACAAACAAAAATGGATGCATAGGTTAATGCAAATATGCATATTACCAACAAACAAGAAGTAAATATATGCAAATGAGCAAATACATGCCAATGGTTTCTTTAGAACCTTGAGGTGGTAGGACGTGCTCCTGTAGGAAAACTTTTAGGTAGTACTAGTCACAAATTTGTAGCTATTTTTTAAAAAAATATTTTATTTATTATTTTTGTTTTATGTATATGAGTGTATTGCCTGCATGTATGTGAGTGCGCCCGTATCATGCAATGCCGTGGAGGTCAGAAGAGGGCTTTGGATTCCCCTGGAACTGGAGTTAAGGACGGTTCATAGCCACCATGTGGGTGTTGGGAATCGAACCTGAGTCCTCTGCAAGAGCAGTCATTGCTCTCAACCGCTGAGCCATCTCTCCAGCCCCACAAATGTAGCTATTTAAAAACTCAGGTAGACTCTGCCATCTAAAGACGTGGCCATCTGGTGGAAGTGGCTGAGTGTTACAGGTAGGTACACAGGGCATTTCTGGAAGAGTAAACCCTACATACTTACTCCATTTCAGGAAGCTGAGTTTTCTTAGAGCCAAATCTATGACTAACCTACAGCCATGCCTCTGAACTTAGAAGTGACTGGCAGCCTTTGTGTGGATTCACCTGCTTTACCTGTGTTTCTCCTTTACGTCCCAGTTTCTCTGTGAAAAGCCACCTGGTGCCTGCCTCTTCTAATTAACTTCTTTAATTCAAAATCAAGGGTAAGCTTCCCCCAAACACTTCAAGATTCTTACTTCTCTCCAAAATGCTAACATTTAACAAAATCAGATGAGCATCACTCTTTTCTCCTTTTCTTCAGGCAAGGTCTTGCTATGTAGCTCAGGCTAGCTTAGAACTCATGGTCCTCTGCCTCAGCCTTTCAAATGCTGCCACGACAGGCAGGCCCCACCATCCCAGCTTGCTGAGCAATCTTTGCTGAGGCTCAGCCTGCTTGTGCATAAAACATGAAGGGTGAACCAACACCTCAACAGTCTCCACCCTGGACAGTGAGGAACCCACACATCTCTTAGTTGTCTTCGTATTTTCTTCCATGAGCTCTAACCATTTATAGTATGTCTCTTCATCAACATACACTGATTTTGTTATACACTGCATAAATTAACAGAGATGTAAATATAAAAACATACTCATTAAAATTTGTAATCATCTATAAGCTTTTCTTGAAAATTCTGTTATTCTTAGAATTTCTGTGTATCCCAGACAGGCCTGGAACTCATTCGGTAGCCAGACTGATCTTGAACATGTACGAGTCCTTCTAACTCTGCCTCTCAAGTGCTCAGATTATAGGTATGAGCCATGCCTGTTGATTCTTTTCCTGGAGGAAAAAAAAAATTTAGAACCAATCACCCTTCTTCTTACCCAGAGCTTCATAAGATACCTGACTACTTCTCATATCACCAGACAGACTCATCTTCACATCAACAGGAGCTACTTTAGGACCCAGATACCTTCAGCTGAATGTGAAGAATTCGTTTTGCAGTGTACTTACCCAGAGCTGCAGGCTGAACCCAGGTGCTGTGCAAATTGGGAATCCACACACAGTAAATAAGAGCATGCTTTCCTGCCACACAACTCCCTAGTGAACAACACTACACAACAGCAGGAAGGGGAGGGGACCAAGGGAGGTGCAAGATGCCTTAGAAGCACTTCAGAAACCTCAGCGGCACCCAGCACCTCCTGCAAGCACCACTGACTGTAGAAAACTTCATTCCCTTTTTTCTCCATCCTTTCTAGTAAAATGAGGGAACTCAAGATGTCTTAGCAGATGAAGTGAGGAAGGAGTCTCCATAAAGGTTTCTTTCCTTACTGTGAACAGCTTCTTGGTGGGCCTTGGGTCCATCATGGGGCAACAGAAACAAAAATGAGTATGACAGTGACCAAGTGGCTTTTGGAGCCCTGGACCACTAGAACCACTATCATTTACTTAGAACTTTAAAATGGATGATTAGGGTTACTATGGCCCTACCCAGGTGTTGGAAGCAACATCTGTCTGTAGTTCTTTTATATGAAGTACGGTGTGGATAAAGACTCCATCCATCCCTTCACCCATCCTCAACCCTGGGAAGAGCACACTGCAGCTTGGCCTTCAGCCATGCAGTTCTTCCTCCTTAGCTCTTTGAAACTTAAAAGTTTCTTTTTATTTTATTTTTATTGTATGTGTATGTGTGTATTGCCTGAATGTAGGTAAGTGCACCCGTGCAATGCAATGCCTGTGGAGGACAGAAGAGGCTGTCGGATCCCCTGGAACTGGAGTTAAGGACAGTTAGCTGCCATGTGGGTGCTGGGACTCGAACCCAGGTCTTCTGCAAGAACAGCCAGTGTTCTTAACTGCTGAGCCATCTCTGCAGCCCCTGAAACTTGAAAGTTTCAAGAACACAGTGAGACCACACTCTGTTCTGAGATGGGCAGGGGGCTTAACTGCAGAGGCCATGTGGGGATGGGGTCTGCAGGTACTGGGAGGCTTCACCTCAGCAGAGATATCCACACCTGATTCTTCTCCCCATATGCCTCAGTTTCCTCATCAGCACAGTGGACAGCCAGTGCCAATGCCCAGTAGGAGGTGGGACTGAATCTGGCAGCATCCATTAAGCTAGGTCTGGCTTTTTTAGGTCCTGGCTCCCTCTCCCCTCCTGAGAACTATACCCAGACTAGTCCCTTCATGTGTGGGTAAGTGCAGCTGGCTCTACAGACCCCTGTGGCCACTCAGTCTGAGACTGCCAAAGGCCCCATCTCTTCTCCTGGTGTCCTTGTCTATGTGGGACCTTCTCCAACCTTATTCCCAGCCCTAACCCCTCTCCTGAACTCCACAAGGTATTTGCTACCAGGGGACCAAGCATGGGGCTCATGGCCCACTGTTCACAGGATGCTTCTGCTGCAGTTTGTGGTGTTTCCACCCATTCTTTGTGTCAGACAAGACTTGGTCACCAGTGTCCCTCGTCTTCCCCAAGGGCTGCCTCCAACTCGCCTAGCCATTCTTCTGCCTGGGCAACTGTCTCTCTGGGCATCTCTTTCCATTAGCACCTTAATAGGCAGTGCTGGTTGCAGTTGGCCTTGAGCTCTTTGGCCACATTAAGAAATGTCACACGCCACCAAGGCCACAGAGTCTCTACTCACCATCCTGGTCATGTTATAACCTAGCTGAACAGACCATATGGGCCCAGTTCTGCCATAGCAAAGTCCTGCATTGCTTAGCTGAGCACTGTGAGTTTATCCACAGGATCCTGCAGGGGTCTTGGTGTGTGTGAAGTCCTCACAACTTGGGCAGTGATTTGATTACTTGTTAGAGAAAGGGCTCCATTTCCAGGAGCTGCTATGCATCTGCCTGAAATCTCTGGTGCAATCAGTTCATGATGAAGTTTATCACATCTCTATATAGTTCTTCAAGCCACACGCTCCTCTAAGGGGGTGTGGTCTCTCCCCTGCAAGCAGCAGCAGCCAATAAATGCCAGTTCTCCCTCCCAACTCTTGTAAAGCATCTCTGCCTTCTTATTTTCTCTTCTATGTATGGCACCATTTGGGCCACCCTTTAGGTTCCTGGTGTTGTCACCCCCCTTCACCCAAGGGGAGCCTCGCAGGTGGAGCCCATGGAAGAGTGAGCAGAGGATGCCAGTGGACAGATGTTGGGAGTAAACAACAAAAAGCAAGGAGCAGCCTTGGCAACCCTGAGGAATCCCTGATTAGTCACAACAAACAATGGGCTGTTTACTGGACTTTTCTCAGCTTGTTAATGAGAGAAGGAAATTCTTATCCACCCCACACCCTGGGTGAGGGAGGCCAAGGTCACAGGCTCACATCCCAGTGGAGGCTCCTGCCAGCAGCTCTGGCCACCCAGGGGCACAAAAGCCTGGTTATCCACACTGCATCATGGGTAAAAGCTGCTACAGGACTTGGTCATCCAGGGCTCCTGTCACTCAATGGGGAAAGGGCCTGCTTTCCCCTGGTTAGAACCCCAAACCCAGAAAGGACAACCAAAAACAATCACTTCCCACCTCCCGCTCTTGTTAGTCATTCTGATTGACCCCTCCCCATTGCCCTCAGAGCCTCCACACCTGCTCAGTGATTTCCTCCCACCTATCAAGGATGAATCATTAGGAAGAAACACCAAGGTCAGGAAAAATAGGACCTGCAAGTTCCTTTAAATTTTGGTTTTTTCCCTAGACCGTCTTACATGGCTCAGGCTGGCCTTGAACTCTGTATTATGTAGCCAAGGTTAACTTGTCTCCATCTCCCAAAAGCTGTAATTATAGGCATGTGCCATCACGCCGAGTTTTATGTAGTGCTAGGAATCAAACTCAGAGCTTCATGCATGCTAGGAAAGCACTCTACCAACTGGACCACATCCCCAGCCCTGACCTCTTTTTGTATAATGTGGCTATCTTACCTTATTACACAGATGCACTGCTAGAACCAGTTTGGCAAATTAATTTTAATATACAGATACAAAATGACAAATACAGATTCACAGCATTTACAAGAAATCATCCAAGTAACATTGTAATTCTTGTTTGTTTTTTTTTACAAAAACACTTCAACAAAAATGCACATATTGTACACAGATTCCATTTCAGCTGTTGAGGCCACACGCAGCTCAGAAGCAGCAGTTGACTTACAGACAGCAGCACCCTGATGTGGACGAGTAAAAAGCTTACCAAAAGAGTGGCCAAGAAGGTAGGCAAGTCACTCACAGTGGGCGTTAGTATGTACAAAAAGGACCAACTTTAAATAGAGAAGCAGTTCAGTCTGCTCTAAATTCCAACAGCAAGGCCTGGGAGACAATGGAGGCGGTAATGACACCTATGTTGTAGCAGTATTTACATAAATCTGTAAGCTGATCCCCCCTTCAAAATCTATGTATTTTGTTCAAAGTCTTTCAAATTCGATTTTCTCTGGCCTCTGAAAAAGAAATAATCTGAAGGCCAAGTGCGTTCTTGGGGAAACGTTGCTAGCGGTCTGACCACGCTGAATCCAGCCTCCTGGCCTGGAAGTACAGAAAGGGTCATTCCTTCACCCATGCTGGCCCTGGCCTCTGAGAAACACTTCTGCTTCTCCCCTCCTTGTTAAAGCCATAACGCAGAAGCTGTGCCCCAGCTCCAGGAAACCAGGCTAGCTACTCTGGCTGGGAAATGAGACTGACCCACCCTGAGAAATATCAGCAATCCAGGTACACAGAGATTTCACACATACAAGATGCTGGATTACTGGCTTTAATGACAGATTTCTACCATGAACTAGATTTTGAATTAAATGCACTTTTACTTTGTAACAGCAGCAATTGGGATGTGGAATCAGTCTTCAATGAATTGGCTAGAAAAAGGCACAATATTTAGAAATGATATTAGATGGTGGCTATGTGTTCTCAAATATAGAAGCTGATCTGTCAGCAGAAAATGAAAATCAGATCTGATAATGCCAGCTATGGGCACAAATTGCCTTCCAGAAATGTTACTTCTTTTTCTAGGACTTTAAAAATTTTGTTTATGATCATTCATCACCTACTGCAGGATGGTTATACATTTTAGGTACAATCTAAACCAAGGAGGCTGCTTTTGACCCAAAGCTGTTTCAACAGAGCTGACAAATTCTAGAATTCTAAAATAGAGCAAATGAAATTCATCAAAATTGTACATCATCAATTTTTGGCCCATTCAGGGTGAGAAAAAGAGAGGGAGCAAGCGAGAGAGTCCTCATGATATCCACACATCATTCAGGTAAGAGGCTCTTTGTTGCTCCTTTTTTTTTTTCTTTTCAAAATAGAGAATGTGACTTAAATCAAGAAGAAAGTTTGGCAAACTGAAATAAGAATACGTGAGGCCTTACACTTTTTGTAGAACTCAGGTAATAAAACTTAAGCTAGATGTAAAGATTTTCAAGGAATCAACGCTATTACATCTTTTAAAAATACGTTAGTTTTCAAAATTATCTAGAAATTCCAAGTAGGATCCATCCAGGACAGACCTTTGATCAAGTGCTTCTCACACTGTATAAAACTGCCTGGGGCCAGCTCAGGTCTTAAACTTGGCCTGATAAAAACATGTCCTGATGTTCGAGATTGTTAGGAAGTCTGCGGAGGTAGGTGGGAACCGGAAGTTAGGGCTCAGCTGGGAAATACATTAGGACTGGTTGCAAAAATTAAAGCATTTCTTCAGAGCCCACTAGCAAATGGAAGCCCACTGAGTGACTGTTCTGCAAGTTGAATCCTCAGTGAAACGCAACATGAACAAATGATTCATTCTCTTCACTTCTTTAAAGCAGTTCTCTTATATTAACAACAGAACTGTTCAAAATGGCTTTACATACAAACTCCAGCAGGGAAAAGCATGTTAAGCAGTTTCCAAAATATACCATTATATTTTATTAGTAAAAAATGTCAGTTATATAAATGCAACTGAAGTTGAGGCATCTATTCAAGGACGGACACATACACACACACACACACACACACACACACACACACACGCACACACACACACACACGCACACACACACTGTACATGTTCTGTGCATGAAGCCACAGCACCTCTTTTGTCTCCAGACACACAGTGCAACAGTCCACAGAAGTAGGACCCCTCCCAACTGGTACACTGGGCTGATTAAAATGCAAAGCCTGTATTCTCTAGACTTATTTAACAGCCATTTTCATCCAACTCTACAATGTCAACAAAGGAAGGGACATTATTTTTTGCAGGTGTCAGCCTGTGTGGTCTTCATTAAAAGATGGCTCTCTCTGAGCTAAGGAATCATACAGAATGAATCTCCAGCTGGCACAGCCATCCACTATCGCTGTGGGGTCATGTGGACAAAGGTATCTCCAATTTCCCAGGAAGCAGGACAGCTTTGTCCCTTGTTTTCTCTGTGGACCGTGTGTATCTTTGTTGTCTCATCGGTGAAGCCTTTGCAAAGTCTGAAGATGCTCAGGTTCACTTAGGAACGCCTGTTCCACACATTGTACAACACCAAAACTAGATGAACAAACTTTTGTACTACCACCACCACTTGTGTGAGGGGCAGTTTCTTAGGTTGTAATGGGTGAGCAAGATGACCTTCACTTGAGGTGTCACTTACACAAGGCATGCAACTGGTGAGGACCAAGGTGAGAGGGACAAACCAGCTGGCAAGGGAAAAACCTTCCTCTGGTTTGGAAAGCAGCACTGGCTTCAGGATGCTTTCATCCCTGCACTGCCAGGTGACAGGTACCTCACATCTCCCCCTAGCTTGTGAACAGAGAACCTTGCAAGATGAAGCCTGGACTGTCACTTGGCACCTGCATGGACTCAGATGTCACCA
This sequence comes from Nannospalax galili, assembly GCF_000622305.1. Taxonomy (NCBI): domain Eukaryota; kingdom Metazoa; phylum Chordata; class Mammalia; order Rodentia; family Spalacidae; genus Nannospalax; species Nannospalax galili. The sequence goes on along the minus strand of NW_008360316.1, from coordinate 4,000,019 downwards.
GTCACCATGGAACACTGTGGGCAACTCTCTGGAGCCACAGTTCCCCTACTGCTAGAAGACAGAGGAAGAGGGCCTCTTCCAGGTGTGTCCAGGCACAGGCTGGAGAGAGGCTGCCAGCTTCCTACCAGTCCCCGCCCAGGGATCCTTTAAGGTCAAATACAGAAGCAATCCTCAGCGCAGTCATTCCTTAGGGATTGAAAGGCTCTGGTGCTCTTTAAAACTGTGATGGGGTATGTCACTGAGGAATTTGCAGTGCCACTGGTCAGCATTCTTCATAGAGTAAGGCTCTGGTTCCACATTCCAGACACCTGGGAGTGTGCCCCAGCTCCCAGTGTGAGACAGATCAGTGCTTCATGGTCTCTGGCCTTCCATAAGGGTACTGGAGTCTCTCAAGATGAAGGTGAGTCCCATTCCTTCTCTCCTTCACTGATCCCCCCAAAGGAGCATTCAGCACTGGGCCAAGAAGCTGCCCTGGACATATGCTGAAGAAACAAAGTTAGTCTTCCCCACATGGCGCTTCAGGGGCACACCCTGGGCAGGACTCATTTCCTAAAGGGGGTAAGTTTGTGGAAGGTGTGCCAGAAGAGTGATGGTTTCCTCTTGGGCTCCGCCAAGGCAAAGACCTGCTGTTGGGGGACACTGGTGGGCACGGTGACATGGCGCTGGTGAAGTGGGGGCAGGCTCTGGTGGGGTGGGGCTGCAGGGCAGCTGCTGTAGCCTAATCCATGAGGGAGAGAATAGACACTGGTCACTTGAAAGTCACAGGCTTTAGCTAATTCACAGAAAACAAAAGGACACCTAACAGCTGTCTTAAGAAACAGGACTTTCAGATATCACTTGTGACGCCTACACAGATTACCTCATGGTGTCCACCCAGAACTTTGCAGGAAGGTGAATCACTTTCAGCCACAATGGCAGTCAACGAAGAATCAGAACTGGGTTCCCGATGGGGACAAGAAGCAGCGACATGCTCTAAAGTAAGTCTGGTACTTCCCTACCCAGATGCTATACCATACTTCTCACTGTGAGTATTTGAGGGGAAATTTTTTGACTTCTCTGTGCCTCAGTTCTCTAATTTCTAAAATGGGAGAGATAATACCAAGGTGTTGTAAGAATAAACAGAGTAACATGCTTAGAAACCAGAAATGCCTGGAGTCCTATTTTATTTTAATTACATTTATTTGTGTGTGTGTGTGTGTGTGTGTGTGTGTGTAAGTCAGAGGACAACTTGAAAGAGTCTGTTCTCTCCTTCCACCATGTGGGTCCTGGGGATCAAACTCAGGTTGTCAGGCTTAGCAGCAAGTGTTACTACCTCCTGAGCCATCTCACTGGCCCCCTCATAACTAATTAGTTTAGTCTTTTGAGACAGCACTTTACACTGTTGCTTAAGCAACCCTTGAATTTGCCATAATGCTCTTGCTTCAGCCTCCCCAGTGCAGGGATTATAGTATAAGTCACCATGCTTGGTTTCTTTAGCCAGAACTCATCACTTTAGCCAGAACTGTTTCATTAGAGAAGACATTTTAAACTAAAGTGAAGTATAAGATCAAAAGGAAACTGTAGAAGCCAATAGGAGATGATGGAAGAGAGAAGTCTAGAGGCTGAGAGGAGAAAATTCAGCATTCATGCCTGCTGACTCACCATGGTTCCTTTTATCTTAAAGACTGAGTGTGAGCAGGCAGATAACCCAGGGAAGCTGGCCAGTGCCCCACATGCTGGGGTCTTACTCTTCAGGAACCCAGCTGCTCATGAGTGGCTTAACACAGACAAGCTAACAAATGCTAATACCCATATTTACTAATCTGCCATCGAGAGCAGAGCTACAGTAAGTTAAGTACATAAATACAATGGGTTTTTCTGACTTGAAAATATCTTAAACTTACAGAAGCAAAAAGATCCACATCTGTACAGAGAAAGCCAGGGACAAGCAAGTTCCATTTAGGTAAGGAAGTCTTCCTGGCTCCTTCAATGCAGACCTTGCACACAGCCTGGGCTTAACTGGTCCTTGTTTTTATATTTTCAGACAAGAAAATAACAAATGGGGCAAGCTTCATAGGCTCAGCCCCTCTCAAAGTGGAAGAGTTGATCTGAATAAAGGGGTAAGAACACACAGTTTTGGAATAATATTCAATCTGTTATTGAACCTGGTAATGGTGTCACCTGCCTGTGAACTCACTTTAGAGAGGCAGAGGCAGGAGGACCTAGCTTGAGCTATTCTATATAGTGAGATCCTGCTTCAGGAAAAACACAAACAAAGCAGAAAACAACCTAAAAACAAAATTCAAACTTACCACTGGACTCTAGTTGAAGTAGACTGTTGGTGTTGGTGCTATCTACACCCAGGAGACCTCACACCTCAAGTGTGCGCACTAGGACCTGGCCTGTGGTCTGGGCATGAGGGCTCCCCTGTCACTGCCAGGCCACTCTAGTGTGTATGTGTATGTGAATGGGGAAGCAGGCTATGAAGAAGCCCAGGGTCTTCTCACCACTAACATACTGAACACTGAGACCTCCCCCGACCTGAACTCAGTGCAGCAGCCTACAGTCAGCAAGCACTGTGGTATTGGAGAGTCCTCCTCAAACTCCAGGATACAAGAGAGGCTCCAGTTTACCTAACTGGTCACCTGGTTGGTCCAGTGGGAAACAACATCATTCCCATAGGGGGTAAGGAGCAGGGGGGCCTGGGAGGTCTAGGATGCCTATGGGCCTTTAGTGCCACCTGGGAGATTTTGTGCATCTGCATCCAAACCTGAAGGATTCTCCAGCTGCCTGTCACTCTGGGTCTGTTCCTAAAAAGTCACATGGCTTCTTCCCATTCCACTCTTATTGTGGAAGGGAACTCCAACCTTACCTTTAGACTTCCCGTGTCCTGCCTTCTGAGCATTTAACATGGCAAGTTTCTTTTGATTTTCTGGAATTTCCATTCCTGGATTTAGAAACAGATGCAATGCCTACTCAGAACCATGAAAACATTTCAGAACAAATTCATACAACACAGTGTTCTGAGATATTTTCCACAGCCTGGAGCAAAGGACCCTGAGAGGATTGACTGGAAAGGAGAGAACCATCACTGGGACTTCGTGATGACCTCTGAACCATTTTAAAGAACAAATGGGGTGCTGTTGTCAAGTCAATCATTCCCAAGCTGATGTCCTCAGGGGTCACCCCAATTACAGGCCTAAAGCATCATGCCCTGGGAAGAGGCCAAGGCAAAGGGTCCCCAGGGCTGTTGCTCACATGTGTCCCGTCAATACAGGACAGCACAACACTTTCTGTGGCCAAAGGCAGAATCAAGGGCAAAGTCTGATGCTGGTGGCTGGGTGCAGGGAATACGGGGACCACTCTTAAAACTCCTGTGGCTTCTGTTCTGCAGCAGCGGGAGGGAAACTCTACCATCTCGGACCATGTGATCCTTGAGATGGGGCAACACTGGTGTCTCTCATTCATCTCATCCCTAAGAACTCCTTGTCTCTTGGGGCACCATGGCCCACATTCAATAGTTTGTGCTCATGTTTCCAATTTGTTTGGGAGGCTTTGGAGCTTGGGTTTAAAAACTATGGGTGCTGCCACTGTTAATGCCATGTGGCACCTTCTGTCTCACAGGGCTACACAATTACCAAAGTCAGCAGAAGCTGTGTTGACAGACCAAAGAACAGGTTCGGTACTCCATATCTGAAATGTGTGGGGCCAGAGTATGTCACACTTCAGACTTGAATATTTTCATATATAAGACATAATAAGATAGCTTAGAGATGAGACCAAAGTCTAAACACATGATTTGGTTATGTTTCATTTATGCCTTATACATAGTTTGAAAGTAATTCCAAACTGTATTTTTAGTACACCTGCATTTTGACTGAGACCCCCTCACATGAGGTCAGATGTGGAGTTTTCATTGTGATATCACACTGGTACTCAGAAAGTTTTTGAGTTTTTGATCTCATATTATGGGGGCACAACCTTTACAAGATTGAGCATCAGGAGTAAAGGCTTAACTGAGATGTGTGGCACATGGTTCTGTGGCTACAAGAGGTAGGGAATTACATAGGGGGATTGTTCTGAACTGACCCAGGCAGTGAGGTGAATTTGAAGTGCTTTACAAAGGTGTCAGTGAGGGCTTGAAAATCATTTCATATCTCTGGGCTGGGGAGATGGCTCAGTGGGTTTGCTAGAAAGCTTTAGTGTCAACTTGACACACCTGGGTTGAGGGAGCCTCAATTGGGGAATTTCCTCTATTGGACTGGCCTGTGGCCATGTCTGAGGGGCATCTTCTTGATGAGTGATGTGGGAGGGACCAGCCCACTGTGGGTGGTGCCACTCCTTGGCAGGTGGGCCTATGTTGCATAAGAAAGCAGGCTGAGCAGGGGCCAGAAGAGCAAGCCAGTAAGCAGCATTCCTCCATGGCCTATGCTCCAGCTCCTGCTTCCAGGTTCTTGCCCTGAGTTCCTACCTTGGGCTCCTTGATAAACTGTGACCCGGGAGATATAAGATAAATAAACCCTCTCCTCCCAAGTTGGTAGTGATCAGAGTGTTTTGTTACAGCAATGAAGAACAAACTAGAACAGTGGGTACAAGTACTTGCAGCACAAAGTATGAGGACATGAGTTCAATTCTCCAGTGTCTATGTAGAAAGCCAGTATATGCATGCACGTACCTGTAACCCAAAGCTGTGAGGAGCAGAGACAGGAGGATCACTGGGGCTTGTTGGCTGACAGCCTTAGCCCCCGGTTCAGTGAGAGACCTTGTCTTAAAGGAGTAAGGCAGAGAGTGATAGAGCAGGACATCCAATGTCCTCCTCTGGTCTCTATACACATGTACATGTGCACCCCCCCCCACGTGCACATACACCATACACATACACAAGAAAAGAAGAAGGAAGGTAGATAAGTAGGTAGATAGGTGTGAAGAAGGAAGGAAGGAAGGAGAGAGGGACAGCAGCCAAGTCTGGTAATGTACACCTTTAATCCCAGCACTCGGGAGGCAGAGGTAGACGGATCTCTGTGAGACGGAGGCCACTCTGGTCTGCATAGCCAATTGTGGACCAGTCAGGGCTACAGGGAGACCCTCAAATACATACATACATACATACATACACACACAAATAAATAGGAAAGAAACAAAAGTGAGCCACTTGGTGTTTCTGATGGTTGGGGGGGAGGGGAGGAATATCATTACTAGATGGTTAAGTCCCTTGGGACATACCAAATTGATGTTACATGCTATGTGCGCCATGTTTAGGAGTGGGTCCATTCCTTAAGGCTCAAGTCTCCCATCTATAAAATGGGAATAAGATTAGTGAGGACAACCTAGGGGTTTATGGACAATTTCTGCAAATGCTCCACAAAGTAAGCGCTTACAGCAGCCCCAGCTGCCATGGGCAGAGTTTAGAGTTTGTCAATCCTCTATTTTCCCAGCAGTGGGATTCAGCTCTCAGTCACAACTGGCCAGGGATGGAGGAGGTTGGAAAGCAGGAGCAGCTGGCTTCCAGGGCCAAGGGAACTCACCCATCTGCTGGTCTTCCTGCACCCGCCGCCTCTCATCCGCATAGGCCTGCAGCCACCTTGCCTTGTCCTCTTGCTTTTTGGCACAGAACAGATGAACCTCATCCGTGGTCCTACTGACCAGCTTGAAAGCATTCCTCATGCTGAGGTTCCAGTCCTTGTCCCGCCCATCCTCCACATCTACAAGTTCCACCTCGTCCATGTCCATGCGGCCCTTGTAGTAGAGCATGTCCCTGCGCAGCAGGTCCTTCTTGCAGGACACCAGCTGGTGATCAAACAGGAAGAAAATGCGCTGCTGGCTCTTGCCCTGCCTGGTGATTTTGGTCAGCTCGCCTGAATGAATCAACTCAGAGCTGCGGTCTAGAATGTCTAGGCCCTAGGGGAATAAAAATACATTTTAAGTTTTCTGATTCCTTCTGGTTTTGGATTCCTTCTGGTGGCAAGAACACAGGAGGGGCCTCTGGTATAATATTCTAGCTCTCTAAAGATCCCCCCCCGCTGCCCCCAACACAGGCAAGCAAGGTCTCAAAGGCCCCCCAGACCTTGGCTTTCTGGGTTCTCTGTCCATGAAACATTTCTCTTTAAAAAATTTTTTTTGATTATTTTTATGTGTATGAGTATATTGCCTGCATGTATGGAAGTGCACCTGTATCATGCAATGCCCAGAGAGGTCAGAAGAGGGTGTCAGAGCCACTGGAACTGGAGTTACGGATGGTTTGTTAGCCACCATTTGGGTGCTGAGAACCAAATTCAAGTTCTCTGCAAGAGCTGCCAGTACTCTTAACCCCTGAACCACCTCTCCAGCCTGTGAAACAACTCTTTATTGTTCTTTATTTCCTACTCACTGGGAAGACGTTAAAGGTACCTGTTACCAGAAGTATCTTCCTGACCTACACCCTTGGAGAAAACCAGGCTAAAGTAACGGAATCCAGCTAACCCTGCATTAGGAGCTGATGAAGAACCTCCCCAAAACAAGAAAGAAGCAGGCTTTAACAAACAGGGACACAGCACCACTAACTCTGATGACTTCTGAGTTGTATCAGAAGTATCTGTCGACTCCCAGGGTCTTGGAAACAGGAGGCCAGGCTGCCAGCAGGAAATTAGCAAACTCTGGAAAAACTGCCCCCTAAGTGTTAGAATTTAAGACTGGAAAGAAAACACCCTCTTACAATATCTAGGATGAACAGAAGCCAGTGTTATTTTATGGTATTTGGTATGCTACTGGTCTACATTTGTAAGACTTTATTCTTCTTTAATCTCAGTAATACACAGTACTTTTTGGAAGCAAAAGAGCGTGACTCCAAAATATTTCTTCTAGTTCCTTGCCTACAGTAGCTTTGTGTCCTAGATTCTTCACTTGCAAAATAAGGGATTCAGACCACAATCTCTGAGGGGAGGCCAAGGCCCCTGAGAAAGAAGTGCTTCCCAGAGTTCCCTGCTCGCATCACCTTCAGCTGAATTCCTGCCTGCTCATTCCTCACCTTCTCAGTTCTGTGAGAATCAGGTTTAACCAGCTGGTAGATGTAGGTGAACCTTACTCAGTTTAAGAATAATCCAAATAGCACTGCCTTGTTCTTAGTCACTGAGGTAGAGTGTAGAGGTGACCAATACAGACTTTGCATCCCACTGGATTCCTGGGTTGAAATCTAGCTCTGTCACTTTCTAGTTATGTGGCCATAGACGAGGAACTTACCCTTTGGGAACCTTTTTATTTCTACTCATTAAATGGGTATAATCATAGTGCCTCCCTCAAAGGACTATTGAGAGGATTAAGTGGGTTCATAAATGGAACTAGTGGTAAGCATAATACATGTATGTATATATGTATGTACGTACGTATGTTTGAATGTTTGTATAATGGTGAGTATACCATTGAGTGATTGTTGTGGGCCTGATCAGGTAGTGTATTTGAACTACTATATACAATGCTTCCACAGCCTAGGAAGTAGTATTTTTCTCCCCAACTTAAAGGTGATAAAAGAGAATCTGCCTGAATCATTCAGGATTCAAATGTCACCATGACTGCATAGTCCCCTTGCTCCTTATGAAGCTGGTCTCTCCATGTCAGGGAGACTAGAGGCTAAGCAATTTATTAATGACTGACACTCATCAGGCTAGATTTCTCTTTAACTATATTTTCATTTATCCTGTGTGTGCATATGTGTGGGTACACACATGTCACAGTTCATAGATGGAGGTCAGAAGACAATTTGCAGGGGTTGGTACTTTCCTTCTACCATGTGGTTCTTGGTGGCTGAAGTCATGTCTCATGTCTTTGGGCTTGGTGACCAGCACCTTTACCTGCTGAGTCATCTCACCTGTCCAGACTGTATTTTTTTGTGGGCATGGGGTATAGAGTAGTTGACTATTAAACTTAGCAAAATCCCTCAAAATGCAGAGAACATTAAGTCGTACACATACCATTGATGACAGAGCACATAATGACAAACTTAGAATGGTTAAGTACATCGTCACTGGGTGAAAGCACAGGAGACACAAGCCCTACTGTGATGTGCGTGTCATTCCCACTCACCTCCCAGCCTACGATGGACACCTGCCAGCGCGCGATCTTGTCGATGCTCTCCAGCTTGCGCTTTCGTTCGTTGATCAAACAGGCCACATTCTTCATGGCCTCATAAGCAGCCTTTATATTGCTGTAATCACTGCAAAATGAGAAGTTAATTAATTGTATGACATGCAGCTCACAAATGAGAACTGACAAAATAATGTGCTCCCTCCCTGACCTATATACTAATTGTCTACACAAACTGGCATCTGAGTAAGAGCCATTGTTTCCCCATGAATAGACCACAGTCTGCACAGGTTGAGTGAGTGGAGGAGATGCAATTCACAATTCTTTTGGGATAAGAATGTTTTCATTCATTTCCCAGAAGTCAGCATGAATGAAAGTAAATGCCAGAGAAACCAACTGTTAGTCATAGTGACTTCCGTTAGCACAGAGAGGTCGGTCTTCATCATTGCTTTGAGTCTGTCATAACCAGCTTTGCTCTATAAAGCAGTTTAGAAACCATTGCCCATTTCAAGACCAATTATCTGTATCAAGCCTCATCTTTTACCTGTTCAAGAAGGGACATGAAAGGCCACAAGCAACACGGTCTGAAGTGATGCTTTGTGTAGGTGCTAAGAGGACACCTGCCTCCCCAACATGTCTCTTTACTTCTGGATGCTACAGCCAACCCAAACTAAAAGGTCTCCCCACAGGTCCCAGGCCCACACCTCTGTTAAGTACTGAATATCCTAAAACCAGAGTATTAATCTACATGCAGGCCAGGATACAGCATGTCTAGCATCTTAAGTGTTACATTCAGGTTTTGTTTGGCTGGAGTACATGGGAGACGTGTAAATGGATCACCCAGCTAAACAGGCTGGACCTCTTATGCTCCTGTTGGGGATTTAATGGGGACCCTGATGCATTAGAATTCTCCTCTGCAGCCTTGGGAGCAGATGCTGTGTACCAACACAGGAGAACTCAGCTCCTGGGAAGTCTTGGCACCATCCATAAAGCAGATTCTGTGTCTTTTCACAGGTCTGATCTCATGGAGACAGAGCAGAAAGCACAATAAACATGATGCCTGGAGCTGCCCGAGAAATGGGAACAAACCCCAAAGAAAAGTCCAAAGTTTCTGGTAAGTTCAAAAAGAGGGCCAGAATTTAAGAGGTTTTTTGTTTGTCCATTTGATTCTTTTTTCTAGAATTTTTGTTCCGTTTTATCTTAAAAAGGAAATAGTCTTTTGGTCCCTTCCTTGAAATTTTATAATTGATTATAAATTGATTATAATTGTTTATAAAAGTTGTTTATAATTGTTTATAAAAAGCTAGACCTGATGGTGCACACTTGTCATCCCAGGGCTCAGGAGGCTGTGGCCAGAGGATCAAGAATTTGAGGCTAGCCTGTACTCCTTACTGAGACCTAATCCCCACAACTGAAACAACAGTAACAACAACAACAACTTCTGTTTAAAGGGAGGTGTGATGGTGTACACCTATAATCCTAGCACTCTGGAGGCTGTGGCAGGAGGATTAAGAATTTGAGGACAGCCTGTGCTACTTGATGAAACCCTGCCCCCACAACTGAAACAACAATAACAGCAGCAACACTTCTTCTTAAAGGCAGGTGTGGGCATGCCTATAATCCTAGCAACTCAGGAGATAGCCTGTGGACCTGAGTTCGAGTCCTAGAACCCACATAAAGGTGGAAGGAGAGAACCTATTCTACAAGTTGTCTTCTGACCTCCACACATGTTCTGTCACATATATTTCATCTTACCCCAATAAAAGTAATAATAATAACATGGGGTATGGTCATAGTTTGCCCACCCTGGAATGTATGAAGCTGCCACTGACTTCAAAAAGTCTTTGCTTTCCTCCTCCTCCTCCTCCTTTTTTTTGGTATGTGTAGGTTTATTTATTTATTTATTTATTTATTTATTTTTTCCTGGTCTTTTTGAGACAGGGTCTCCCTGTAGTCTCAGCTGGCCCAGAACTTACTATGTAAACCAGGCTGGCCTTGAACTCACAGAGATCCACCTGCCTCTGGAGTGCTGGGATTAAAGGCATGTGCCACCACACCCGGCAGTCTTTGCTTTTCTTAACTCTCTCATTTGTTTTCCCCGAATTCACTCTATGATGCTTTTTCATTCTCTCTCTTCAGAGACAGAGGCTATACATTTCCCTTTTCTCTACCCTTTTATCTATTTCAATGAACTCCCATCTCCTTAGATTCATTTGGTTCTATAATTAAACTAGCACCTAACCAGGGTCTGTTGTTCAGTAGTTCTCATTCTTCACCTTGCCTCTATTGTAAGAGGTCCCCTTTTAAGCCTCTCTCTGCCCAGGAGTTCAGAGAGGACAAGAGTCAGCCACCTTCTAGCCCTGGCAGGTGACACTGTACTGCCCTTATCGGGATTCAGCAGTTCCCCCTCTCTCTACATCCACTGCTTCTCTATCCAGATCTGTTTTGCTGGGTTTCCATTACTCATGGACAACCTCAGACTGTAAACATTAAATGGAAAATTCTAGAAATAAATTTAAATAACTTTTATTGTCATATATTCTTATAAATGTTCTCTTATGAGTTGTTGGTAATCTCTTACAGTTCCTTATTTCTAAATTAATCTCTCTTTTTGAGACAGGCTCTCATTTTGTAGTTCAGGCTATACTGGAACTCATTATGTAGCCCATGCTGGCCTTGAAGCTGCAGCCTTCATTCTAAGTACTGTGATTGCAGATGTAAGCTGCCATACCCAGCTTTAAATTAATCTTTCTCATAGGTCTGCATGCACAGGAGGAAACACTGTATATGTACACACATGTGCATGTACAGACTTAGTTCTGCACATGGGGTCAGGGAGTCACTGGTGCCTTGGAACAGATCCCCAAAGGATAAAAAAAGAACACTTACTTGCACTCATCCATTTCTTTTAAAAACTAAAAAGTAGCAAGCCACTGAATGACTCCAAAAGAATATTAATATAATATTTGTTAGTTATAACAATAATAGAGTAAAAATCCCCATGCAGCCAGGTATAGTGGTGCATGCCTATCTATAATCCCAGCTCTCGGGAGACCAAGGCAGGCGGATCATGAGTTTCAGGTGAACCTTGGCCACACAGTGAGAGCCTAGCTCAAAAAGCTCAAAACCAGGGGTTGGAGAGGTGGTTCAGTGGTTAAGAACTCTGGCTGCTCTTGCAGAGAACCTGGGTTCGATTCCCAGCACCTTCATGGCAGCTAACAACTGTCCGTAACTCCAGTTCCAGGGAATTTGACACCCTCTTCTGACCTCTGCAAGCACTGCACTTAGATACATGCAGGCAGTACACTCATACACATAAAAATAATAAATGAAATATTTAAAAAACTCAAACCCCAAACCAAACCCCAAACAACAAAAATCAAAACCAAAGAAAATCCCCATGTTCTTATGAAACAAGTTTAAGAATTATTCTTCTGTTTTTTAAACTGTAGACGTCGTGGAGTCTCTTTAGACACCTTGCCTCAGGAGATGATAAACACTGTAAACATCTGTGAAAGTGCAGGAACACCACCCGTGCTCACTATTCCAGAAGTGCCAGGCTAGCCAGAGCACACATGGCCAGCGCAGCTTCCATCCAGCTGCTGAGGTCCCTGAGGGGCCCTACTCACCTGTGCTCTTGAGTGGTGTACTTAAGCAGCTCTGCCAGCTGCAGTGGGTATTTACAGATCTTCTGCACTGGTGTGAGGAGGAAGCCATCCAAGGCGATGTCAATCATCTGCTGGAGCAGGCGGCAGGCCTCAAAGAAGTGCCGGTACTTGCCCTGCTTCATGAGGTTGGATAGCTCCACACAGGCGCCAGGGTGGTTGTTGCAATACTCAGAGTAGATGGCAAAGCCCTCTTGCTGGAAAGGAAGGCAGCCTGTCAGTCACAGTGGCTCTAGGCCATCTGTGGACACACTCCTAGAGAAGTGGGAGCATAGGCCAGGATCCCGAAGACAACCCAAGCTCAGCAGTGGCTTTCATACCTGGCCAATAGGAAGGGCACATGTGGTGTTCTGGGTGGGGGATGACTGGGTTCTCTGTAAGGGTGAGCTAGAAGGAGAAGGGACCCTATCATCCATGCCTCATCCAGCTCTGGCCTGGGGCTGGAACAGCAGACAGGGGAAAGGCAATGCTGAGGCCCAATTCTACATCCTGGTCCCCTTTCCTTTCACTGATAAAATCTGACTGGTGCTGCCTGCATACTGCCTAACCCTTGCACCTGGCTTCCACATGCCCCCCCTACCCCTTACCCCACCCCCAACTGAAGGCCTCTGCCTACTTCCTTTCTTACAGACTTCCTGTTCTAAAGTGCAGCTGTACCCCTGTCCTCATGCTGCCAGCCCTCCTGAGCTTGGAACTACTTTCCTCCTTCCTTCTCCCAAGGCCAGATAGGCACCATTGTCCCTGGGCAGCATTCCACATCCCCTGACCATCACTTTTTCCCCACCCTCAGCCACAGGGCCACATGCTACTGGACCATGTGCTTGCAGCTGCCCGTCCTTCCTGCCACCCCTGCTCTGCCATGCAGGCTTGGCTGTGCTCAAATGCAATGGGTCTACCACCAAGCCCCCTTTTCCCTAGAACGCAGATTTTCCCACCCTACCTGTTAACATTCTGACTCCAGATGCTGGAAATCACTGCTCTTTCTTCACTGATCACAACTAACCCTGTCAAACTTCCTTTGGAAATACTCCTTTCATCGGCCCCTGGGCCATCACCTCACAGGGCTGAGCCCTATAGTGGTGCCAGTAAGAATTCTAGGCTACTCCTTTGCCTGCTCTCCTCTGCCTTCATTCACCTCAAAAGCTTCTCCCTAGTTGCTCCCCAACAAGGTCCTGCTGGTCTGTCCCCACAGTCTTCTTCAGTGTCCCAAAGATGCCTGTGCACCCAGCGGCCCATGTTCTACCTGCTTTCCACAGAATCACCATGCTCAGTAATTTAAAGTCTACTCAACCCTCCAGTTCTAGCCCTAGGAAGCCACTGGGCCCAGCACCCAGGAAGAGAGAGGGGGCATTGCTATTACCATCGGTAACTACTGTGTCTATTGTCTAAGTCTTCTGGCTGGAAATAAAATCTCTGAAATCTTTTATTGACAACCAGTAATAGTCAATCACCAGCAAGTACCAATAACTCATGTGGCTGTCACAAGAATGCTCTGGGGTAGTGTCACCATCTGCTTATGAGCATGTGACCTTGAGCCACTCACTCTCTGGACCTCAGTTTCCTCCTCTGTAAAACAGGGAAATTAAGTCATATCTACCTAATGGCAGTATAGGAGCCAGTGGAAGAACCCTCCAGACTCCTGTTTTTGGTGGCAACACTTTTCAAGGCTATTGTTTAACCGGATAGGACTGACGGAGTAACGGTGACATACGTGCTGAAGAAAGCAGGATCCTATTTCGCTTAAGTGAGGTTCCTCTTTGTTGTACTGTTTCTCAAGGTCTTTCAGGAACTTTCTTTGGAATTTGTAAATGTCTTCAATGTTTCCAAAAATAGTGGCAAGCTGCGCAACAGTGAACATTCCCGTGTGCTTGCGACACTGTCGGATGTAGCCCTGCCGAATACAAAAGCAAAAGGTTGTATTTATTTAGAAAGATTTAAACAATGCCGTAGTTTTCTGTTGTTTCTGTTTGAGTTTTGTTGGCCCAGTGCCATGGTCTGGATTTTATTTTATTTTTCTTTCTTTTTTTTTGACACAGGGTCTCACCAGCCTAGGCTGGTCCCATACATGCAATCCTCCTACCTCAGAATCCCATGTGCTGGGATGACAAGTATGTGTCCAACTTGGGGTAGATTTTAATTAGAGAAAATTATTTTTCTCTCTGTGGGGCCCTTCTTGAGACAATCATAATTCCATAACTACAATTCACCATAACTATTTTTAAAACAAAATGACAGGGAAGCATTTCATATGGCTGGATTTCAGGTATCCAGAGTGAGTTTCAAATGTCAGAGTTTAAAAATTCACAGTGGATAGTGAAAATGTGGTTCATTTATACGATGGAGTTTTACTCAGCAGTAAAGAAAGATGTAATCATGAAATTTTCATGTAAATGGATGGAACTAGAAACTGTTAAAAGTGAAGTAACACGGACTCTGAAAAACAAAAGATATATGTTCTCCCTCATATGTGGATCCTAAAACAAAATCATTATAAGTGAGTATGTATCCAGACACAACTACAGGTA